>NC_080166.1:134704600-134937558 GCF_950295315.1 Erinaceus europaeus | reverse complement strand
AAAGCATACGTGGAACGAAGTGCAAGGACCTGGGTAAGGATCCAGTTCAAGCCCCGCTCCCCACCTGCAGGGGAGTCACTTCACAAGTGGTGAAACAGGTCTGCAGGTGTCTTTTTCTCTCCCCTCTCTGTCTTCCCATCCTCTCTCCATTTCTCTTTGCCCTATCCAACAACGACGACATGAATAACAACAACAGTAAAACCCAAGGGCAACAAAAGGAAAAATAAATAAATAAATGTAAAAAAGTTAAAAAAATAGATATACACATACTTTTAGGGTAAAATATACAAATATTACATATAAATGGATACCAGAATTATAAATAGCCATATACTTTCCAAATCCTTAGTTTAAATGCCATGCAATGGGTTACTACTTCTCTGGTTCCAAGCAACATGCTTTAAAACCAAGCAAAATAGGGCCAGAAAACAGCTGACCTGGATAATGCATTGACCCAGGTTGTAGTCCAGCCCACACACCACTGAGGGAATTTTGGATGCTGTTGTCTCTTTGTTTTCTCTATTTCAATCTAAGTCAAAACCAAAAACCGAAAGCAAGCAATGTAGATTTAACGGTGGTGGATTTTAGACAGGAACATTTAAATGATCTGGAAAAAATAAAATCAGTCTACTCTAAGAATTAAATTCTCTGATGTGACCACTAGGGTTCAGAGATTATCCCTTGGAGGTGGTTGTTGGATGCACTCAAATAGAGCAAATGTGATCCTACAGTGCTCAGGAATGATGCATAATATTCAATGACAAACTGGGATTTGGGAAGTATGTCAGTGTAGTATACAGTACCCCATCCTGCTGAAATTAAAAAATCCTGACAGAAGTTCAATTAATTTATCCAGTCCAGATCTCTATCAAAAGGTCAACTTTCTTGAAGCAAAGTATGGATTCATCTCCCCTTATCTGCTCTTTCTTTCTTTCTTTCTTTCTTTTTTCCTTTCTTCCTTCCTTTCTTTCTTTCTTTTCTTTACTTCCCTTCTTTCTTTTTTTCTTTTTTAATTTCTTTATTGGGGAATTAATGGCTTACAGTTGACAGTAAAATACAATAGTTTGTACATGTGTAACATTTCCCAGTTTTCCACATAACAATTCAACCATCACTAGGTCCTCCTCTGTCATCATGTTTCAGGACTTGAAGACTCCCACCCCACCACAGAGACTTTTACTTTGGTTCAATACACCAATTGTTTTTACTTCTCTTGGTAAAATAGCATTCACTTTGCAAAGAGTACAGGAGATAAACTAACTCATTTAACCTATTTTACAAATCATTCCTTTTTTATAAGTTGCACCAAGGGAAGCATATTCTTCTACCCGCCACACAAAGCATTCTTGCATCAGGCATGGCAGATGGTAAACATAGATGTCTTTTTCTTGGAATATGAAAGTAGTGAAAGAGAGAGAGAGAGAGAGAGAAGAAAAAGTGCAACACAATGAAACTAACATTCTTCCCTAAAGCTTCTGAGATCACTTATGATCAAGGACTATCATGACATCTTTGTTTACGAGTGATAGACACTTATCCTCCCCCACGATTTTTAAGATTAAGTCTACTTTTTTATAGATGATAACATACAAATGTGCACACTATCTCTTATTTGTGGTAGAATGGGGGGGGGGGGGTGGAGTCCATGAAAGGACTATGCATAGACTTCTCTTGTACTAGAATTTCAGCAGACCTTACTATAAGAGTGTTATCAACAAAGCTACACATTTTTGTCTAGAACTGTCAGAGGAATAAACATAGCCCACAGGGCTCTAGAACATGAGTGCAAATATGGCCTCAAGGCCTACTTTGTGTGCTGTCAGTATTTCTGTGTGAATGGCTATCAAGCTATGCACCGATAGTCATGATGAACACCCCCTCATGGACCAGAAAGAGAGGTAATGCTTCACAGAACTTCTCCACGGAATCTGTAGACAAAGGTGAAGGAAGTTGTGCATAGGATTATAGATTCAAGCCATAACATTTGAGACATTTCACCTTGTCTACCTTGATTTTGCCAAACTTTGTTGTTGACAAATGACTAAATAAGAAGGAGTTACAAAAAGAGCTGGTTATACCTCTATCCCCAATTCAAAAGAAACTTGGTCGTGCTATGCAAATACACAGTTTATTACAGAAATTCTTAAGGAATATTTTCAAATAACACATGCTATATGAGCAAAGAAGATGAGTGTTAATTTTTTAAGCTTTTATATTAATATTTTTGAGATGATTGGTGAGATAGTTCACATGCTTTGTCATGTGTGCAATCCGGGTCTGAACCTGTCCTCCACCATATTAAAGGAAACTTCAGTGCTGTGGTTCTCTCTCTCTCTCTCTCCCTTTCTGCTGCTCCAATTCCCTGTCCATATTTAATCCCTGGAGAAAGATTATCATGGTGTGTTTGATAAAACTTATATCCATGTTGGTAAATGTAGACATGATAAGGAACTATCTCTATGAAATTAGGACTTAGAACAACCAATAGGCAGCAGTTGTTTGGGGTCCTCAATTATATAACTTGTGGAAAATGAATTATGCCAACATATTATGAATACAGCCTGACAGATTGGAAGTGAATTCTCTATTGTAGTCATTGGGTGAAAGCAGACCAGCCAGTATCTTGATAGAACAAAAGATCTGGACTAGTTGTGCTTGAATTCTGAACTTAGAGGAATCAGAAAGCAATCACTGTGCATATTTTTTGTCTATGTGTCTTACCAGAGCAATGCTTGACACTTGCTAATGGGGATGCTGACAATTCCAGGATGCCGTTGTGTATATCTTAAGCCACTTAGTTTGTGGTGACTTGTTATGCAGAGACAGCACACTAACATAACACTTAATATGGCATTGAACACCTTATCAGAATACTTGAATGTGTGCCAGGAGGTGGCACACACAGTTAAATGCACATAGTACTAAGCAATCACCCACACAGGGATCTCGGTTTAAGCCCTGACTCCCCACCTGCGAGGGGTGTGTGTGTGTGTGATTTAAGAACAGATGAAGCAATTCTGCAGGTGTCTCTCTTTTTCTTTTTCTCCTTGTCCTCTCTCAATTTCCTTCTCCTCGTCAATAAAATGGAAACAATGGCTGCCAGGAGCAATAGATTCATAGTGCTGGCACCACACCCCAATGATAACCTTGGAGGCAAAATAAGTAAATATAAAAAATACTTGTACTGAACTAGCAGAAGAGTGCGCCTGGATAGTGTGTCTACTCGGTCATGGGTTCAGCCCAGGTTTGAGCTCAGACCCCAAAGGTTTGGAGGAAGTTTTGGTTCTGTGCTATATACTCCACTAATCTTATCTGTCAAAAACAAACAAACAAACAAACAAACAAACAAACAAAACTTCCCTAAGCAGTGAAGTCCCAACAGCCACAAAATTTAAACAAAACACCTGAAAGTGTTACAATAGCTGTGGTATAAATCCATGGAATAAAATAACAAAAACTAGCTCAGGTCACCACTGGAATATGTTCCATAGAGTGTCGAGGATAACTCCTTTCCAATTTTGAGGTTATAAGACAGGATTTGTTAAGAGGGCCTAGCATGGAGACTAAATTTCTTTGCTTTTATTACTGTGGTAATATGAAAGGGAAATAAAAATAAATCTCTGGAAAATTAAGAAAAAATAAGAGATACCTGCAGCACCTTTTCACTACGCGCAAAGCTGTCCTCTCGCAGGTGGGGGACTGTGGTTTGAATCCGGGTCCTTGCCCATTATCACATATGTGATCAACCAGGTATACCACCACCACCCGGCCCTTTAGAATGATATAGCTTTCTAAGCTTGAGTCTTAAGAAAACCTTCAACAGAGAAAACAAGCCAATGACTAGAAGGATGTAAAGAAAGAAAGTCCCACTCTCTCTTCTAAAGGCAAAGGATTCTGTTTCATCTATGATTTTCAAAGACCTGAAGATAGCATGTGGAAAGTAGTCTGCATTTTTCCTAGATGAAATATACCATGTTGTGATTCTGCTGTTCTTGTTTAGTGTTTGACTGATATAAAATTAACTTGCTTAAAAAAAAATCATTGAGAGGCAGTTTGGCAAATGAGGCTACCTTCTTTCCTCTTTTTTTTTTTTTTCCTTTGTCCTCTGAGCAGGCATTACTGAGTGAGGAATGTTTGCCTTGGCTCACCTTTGCATAGCAGAGGAAGGCAAGGCTCCAGCTCCACTGCTTTCCAAAATGGTACAATGATTGTGAAGCATAAAAAATTGCATTTAATTTGACTTTTGTTCCCCCTTGAGTAATGAAGTAAATGAACCATTAGTCAGGACCCAAATAACAAGTTACCAACATTTAGTTGGGTTACTATTTTTTCTCATAGCAATTTTTTTTTTTTTGCAGAGGAGATAATTGTTACTTTACCCAACACCCTCCTTCACATGTACACATCATAACACACACACACACACACACACACACACACACACACACACACACACAATGCTTTCAGGATGGCGAGTTGGGCGGTAGCACAGTGTGTTAAGTGTACGTGGCTCAAAGCACAAGGACCAGCCTAAGGATCCCGGATCCCCACCTGCAGGGGAGTCGCTTCACTAGCTGTAAAGCAGGTCTGCAGGTGTCTGTCTTTCTCTCCCCCTCTCTGTCTTCCCTTCCTCTCTCCATTTCTCTCTGGCCTATCTAACAACGATGACATCAATAACAACAACAATAATAACTACAACAACAATAAAAATCAAGGACAACAAAAGGAAAAATAAATAAATATATATTTTTAAAATGCTTTCAGAATTAAAAAGCTAAACAAAGAGAAACAAGGGGATTATAATTTTATAGTTTTGAGTCTATCGTATGGTACAATTAATCTTGAAATCCAGAATCTAAGTTCAGAAACGAAAACCTCAAAGAAAATTTATAGTCACTAAATTCTAGTCATTTAAGCAGCACAGTGAGTTGTTTGACGCAAATAAGTTGAGCACAAACATTAAAAAAAAAAGTCTTTGTTAAGCCATAACCCAATAACCTAATAAGAATTCTCCTTCTGTAGTGTTAGTGTGCTTTGGCAGAAAATGCCCCACAAAAACAAAGAAACAAATGAATAAATAAATATCAAAGCCACACAGTGACAAGTTTGAATGAAGGATATTGCATTGAATGCTAGCTCACTCTTTCCACAAATATTTGAAATTCCTTTCAGAATTACCTCTTGTATAGGAAAGCTGAATACTTGCCCTGGTCTAGACTTGTAGGGGGAGAAAAAGTGAATATTTACTCAGTATGTCTTGACTGACAAAGGAAGTATGTAGCTAGGGGGTCAAGGGTTAGTGTATATAGTGAAGATGGAAATGTAGATCTAACGAAAGAAGCTAAGCAGGTTTGCAGAGCCTATCTGGTTCTCCTCTACATTCCTATGACCTTGAATGGGAACTCTTGGGGCTCTTCCAACAGGAACTGTATTGGAAAGTGATATCTATTCCCTTTTCCTCGCACCTAATACTTCCTTGCTCCTCTTAAGTGTACTTCAATTGTAAATTTAGATGAGTACAGCCTCAACTCCAAAGAAGCCTCTTGATGCTTTCTTTATCTCACTCACAAATCAAATTACTGTTATCTTGTAGCCATTATTGTTTGTGCCTCCAGGGGTTATTGCTTGGGCTCAGCCACTGCATTATAAATCCACTGTTCCTGGTGACCATTTGTCTTCATTTTATTGGCTAGGACATAGAGAAACTGAGAGAGGAAGGGGAGATGGGGGAGAGAGAGACAGAGAGACAGAGAGAGGGAGAGAGAGAGAGAGAGAGAGAGAGAGAGAGAGAGAGAGAAAGGAGACCTGCTTCACTGCTTATGGAGTGACTAACCCCCCCCCCCAGCAGGTGGGCAGCTTGAGAGCTTGAACTAGAATCCTTGTGTGGGTCTTTATGGTTCATACTGTGTGCACTGCCACTCAGCCCCACAAGTCAAATTAAATACATATACTTACTCTTTGCATAGATTAGTAGGTTCTATTTACGGTTTGCTACCAGGTTTCCTTGAAAATAAAAAAAAGGAAGGAAAAAACGTGGTGGTAGTGTCATAGTAACTGAAGATCAGTGTTCACCTTTATGTTTTGAAAACTGATATTCTTTCTGTTGAATGGAGTCGGAGAATAGACGTTAAAACCCTTTCTCTTTCATGTCGGGCGCAATTGGACATTAGATTTATTTATTTATGAAGACTATACCGATCTGAACACTTGATACCATTCATTAAGGCTCCACCTCTTTGCCTGTCCCTAATATGATCACCTAGTGTCTTATTGGGTACTGACTCCCTGATGATGTGGAACAGCAAACTTTTCAGCATAGATGGTTCATGAATTTGGAATTTGTGTCCTCTTTGTATATGGCAATTTCATGTTAAGTGCATAAGCAACAATAGTGAGGATTGTTCCTTTGTAATTAACTCTGGTAACTATTCATTAGAACTATGGTAGTTGTTATATCTAATAAATTAAAGACTACATAATATTTCCTGGTATAAAAGAGTAAGGTCATTCCACTATTTCAACATCAATGTGAATTCTTTCTACTAGGTTTCATTGAAATGTTAATAATGGCCTTTTCTCATAATAGCTTCTCTTACATCATTTCATTTGTATCTCATCCAAATAAACTGAGATCCAGACATCATGGTATTTTTCAGACTCTACTGAAAGAGTTTCCCAGCAAAAGTGCATACAGTAAAATTCTTCATGCAACAGAAAGTACTTAAGATCTCAGAGAAATTCTCACAGGGCTGAATTCTATTATAAGCAAAACCAAAATAAGAATAAAAATAAAAAGTCCATATTTTATTATCAGTTAAAAACAACTTAAGCTAACAACAACAACAACAAAAAAGAACTTCATTTCCTACCTTTGTCTCCCAGTTCATCATGAAAAAGCTAAAAGGGGGTTCAAACAGTACCCCCTTGGAAAATGTGGGACTTATCGTGTATTAAACATTTTGCCCTACTTACATTAACAAGAATTTGAATCCCTGAAGTTAATTCTAAACTGATAAATAAACAGAGCCATATTTATTAATAGTTTCAAATTCCCAGGTCACTGAAGATGATTAATGTACTTAAAAGGAAAAGGGTGCTTCTTTACATTTTTGCTGACATAAAAGAAGACATAAAAGAGACTGAACGGACAACTATCCATGATTTCCCATGAGTGGCAAAAGACTATGGTTTCTTTTGTGTGTGTGTTTTCAGTTACATGGCTGGATATTCTGAATTAAATGTTGCTCATTCACTTTCAAGACTTTAATTTTCTCAACTGCAAATGACATTTAATGGGTCCTTAGTAGTGTACTGAAATTAATTCTTAAAAACTATTAAACAATAACTTGGATCCACTGGCATATCAGATTTCAGGCTCAGGGGCAAAAAGAAAAAGGAAAAAAAAAAACTAGTGTAGCCACAGGCCGTTTGGAATTTAACTAAAATATGCCTCCTAGCTATCTATAAAATGGAGGACTGCCCCTCCCCACCCAACTCTTCATCTGCACTATTCCATCCCTTAGATCCATGATTGGTCAACTATTTGTTTGGCTTTGTATGTTAAATCTCTTGTCAACCACCAGGTTCCAGATGCCAGCATGATGCCAAACAGACTTCCCTGGGCAGACAACCCCACCAATATGTCCTGGAGCTCTGATTCCCCAGAGCCCTTCCCCACTAGGGAAAAAGAGAGGCTGGCTGGGAGAATGGATCGACCTGTCAATATTCATGTTCAGCGGGGAAGCAATTACAGAAGCCAGACCTTCCATCTTCTGCAACCCACAATGACCTTGGGTCCATACTTCCAGAAGGTTAAAGAATTGGAAAGCTATCAGGGGAGGGGAGGGGATTCAGAGTTCTTATGAT
Source organism: Erinaceus europaeus (assembly GCF_950295315.1). NCBI lineage: Eukaryota > Metazoa > Chordata > Mammalia > Eulipotyphla > Erinaceidae > Erinaceus > Erinaceus europaeus. The sequence continues at coordinate 134,929,692 of NC_080166.1, read as the reverse complement.
GAGAATTGTGCGAAGCTGTACCCCTTTTATCCTATGGCTTTGTCAATGTTTCTTTTTTATAAATGAAAATAATTTTATAAATGAAAATAATTTAAAAGCTATTCATATTTCATTATTTTCAGTTGTCATGGAGCCAAAATGCATTACATCATAAAGAAAATAGCAAACTATCTAACTATACAATATAGTGTAATGTTGTCATGAGTGGCTTGGAGGGAAAGAGAAAATTGAGTCAGAAAAAAAGGGGGAGCAACTATGTATATTTGTGGACAGATAGTTATAGAGATGACGGTTGCCTATGTCTACAACCTCAGGGAAACTGTGGTGGATTAGAGTGGGGAGACTGAAGATTCTGAATTCTGGTGGCGAGAGTGGTGTGGATTCAAACTCCTGTCAACATGTAATTCTGTAATATCAAAATAAATAAATAGTTTTACAAAAGAAAATATACATAACAAAGTTGTATACTATATTTTAGAAGAGAGGAAAACAATTATTTTTATGTAGTCACTGGTCTACCAAAAATGTTTGGTCTATGAGTAGTAAGTCCATGAATGTTTACTCATCCATTCATTTACTTACACACATAAAATGTTTAAGTATGTGTCAACTCCATCAAAACACGGATGTGCAGATCATCTGTACCACATTTCACCAATATATATATATATATATATATATATATATATATATATATATATATATATAATTTTGCTTTGATGTCCTCTTGCATAGAGGAAGTGACATGATAAGGACACTGAACGAAAATATTTAAAATAATTAAGTGGGATGATGTTTGTAAAATATATAACACAGAGTTTGAGACACAGTACATACTCAATACATGTAACACAACATTAATAACCAACAGAGTGAGAAGTCATATGAATAAAATTGTCTTATACCAAGGGAAAGATTTTTAGGTCTCTCGTGTGTGTGTGTGTGTGTGTGTGTGTGTGTGTGTTTCACACACAAGCACAAGAGACCTCGGTTATAGTGACTTTGTATGGATCGACCTGCCAATGTCTATGTCCAGTGAAGAAGCAATTATAGAAGCCAGAATTCCCACCTTCTGCACTCCAAAAATAACTTTGGTCCATACTCTCAGGGATAAAATATGTGGAAGTTTCCAGTGGAGAGGATGGGACACACAACTGTGGTGAACTGTTTGGAATTAGACCCCTATTATCTCACAATCTTATACATCATTATTAAATCACTAAAAGAAATAAGTAAAAGTGCATCTCAAATGCTGCCTAACTCTCAGAACTCTGAGAGCTGACTGATGACTGATTCCAGCAGGAAGCTGCGTGAGGAGTGAACAGCTGGGAAGAAAAAAGAACACTTTCAGTTTTAGGTTTGGGTTTTATATTGTAATTTAGCGTCATTTCTTCTCCCTTTCTTAATGTAGCATTTGTCGCATTGTTTTCCAATTTAATGATTACATTGCAATGGTTGTGTTATTCACAGAATTATAGAATGAATTAAAAATAAAGTCAAGAAAAACAAGCACGTGTGCTACTTTAAGGCACACAAAAAGTTCCCTAGAAAAGGCTTTCTCCCGGTCTTCCCTTGCCTCTCTTTCCTCGGTTTCTATCTTGCTGACCCTGAAAATCCGATTTCTTCCACCCAGGCAATTTTTAGCTCTAAAATATAAATTGCAGGGAGAAACTCCCAGTTTCTTTAAGAGTTTGACTTCAGAGTTTAGGCTGTGCTCAAGGTTGCATCCTTATTTCTTTCACTAGCAAGTATTTATAGACCTGCTACTGTGTTCAAAGTCCTATTCTGGGTACTAAATGGGAAATGCCAAAACACCGTAAAATATGTCCTATCAAAGGAGAATATGGTATATAAATATGGATGATGGAGACACATGTTTCGAGGGAGTGAAATACTGAGGAAGAAAGAAACACAGAGTGTAGAAGAGGCTTAGCTCTACTGCCCTTACTGTTCACTCGGCCTGGCTGTGCTGTTTACATTATGCATACCTCTAAAGAACTACAAGCTACTTGAGAAATGGTTCATGCTCTTTTATTTTTCCTGATCTTTCTTTTAAAATAAGCCAGTGTTTGGAAATGTTAGGCATTGCAGGTGTAGAGAGAACCTTCTTGGAACTCTCCACACCCACCGTGGTGTGGGTGAACCATCTTAAAGAATTGCATGGTTGGGCTCTGGGGGTTAGCACACACACGCTGTGAAGCATCTTTCTCTCTTTTTATTTATTGATTTATGTTATTCTTCTTCTTTTTTTTTTTTTTTTTGCCTCCAGTGTTATCACTGGGGCTCCTTATCTGCATTACAAATTTACTGTTCCTGGAAGCCATTTTTTTTCTCCATTTTTGTTGCCCTTGTCATTGTTATTATTGTCATTGTTGTTAGTGAATAAGAGAGAAACTGAAAGAGGAAGGGGAGACAGAGAGGGGGAGAGAAAGATAGATTTCTTTAGACCTGCTTTACTGCCTATGAAGCAACTCCCCTGCAGGTGGAGACATTGGGGCTCACTTTACGCCATGTGTGCTTAACCCACTGTGTTACTGCCCACCCGCTTATTATCTTTATTTATTGGGTAGAGACCGTCAGGAATTGAGAGGGAAGGGGATTTTATAGAGGGAGAGATACAGAGAGACACCTGCAATACTGCTTCACCACTTGTAAAACTTCACGCAGCAGGTGGGGACAAGGAGCTTGAAGCAGGGACCTTGCACATTGTAACGTGCGCACGATCAAGTGTGTCACCACCCAGCCCCGGTGTCTATCTTTCTCTCTTCCTCTGCCCCTCCCCCCACTTCTCTCAATTTCTCTCTACCCTATTGAATAAAATGGAAAAAGTCACTGTCAGGATCATTGAATTCATAATGTGGACACCAAGTCCTAGCAGAAAATAATAATTGCATGGTTCAGTTGACAGAAGATCCCTATATTTCCTGGGGTTTTGCTGTATGTAGTTCAGAGTAAATCCTTCAGTGAAGTACCAGAAAACATCCTTACCACTACTCCTTGCTTATTCATCCTGAGATAGAAAAATGCTTCCTCTCTCAATGAATTCTTTCCATCATCATCCTTTATGTTGACTTGTCCACATTCTTGAAATTATTTCTCTGACCATTCATTTTATAAATGCTCAACTGTACGTTTAGTCTAATACATGCAGTGAAAGTCTAATAAGGAGGAAAGCAGAGGCAAGGAAGCCATGTTGATGTCTTTTGAAGTCCCCCAACCCTCTTTGGAGAGAGGTGCGTCATAGGCTTTCCATCACTGGGGCTATGAATCCACCACTTCTGACAGCCTTCCCCCCGCCCCCATCTTCTTTTTGATTCCATAGGAAAGAGAGAAGAAAGGGGAGGGGAAGATAGAGAGATGGAGAGAGAGAAAGATAGACGCCTGCAGGCCTGTTTCACTACTTGTGAAGCGACCCCATTGCAGGTGGAGAGCGGGGCTTGAACCGGGGTCCTTGCTCTCACTCCTTCAGTATGTAGAGTCAAACAACATTCGTTCTGCTTTGCTTGCTTTCTTTCCCTCAGCATCATGTCCTAAAGGCCTATATATGATGTAGGAGAGCTGAGCATCTCTCTCCATCTGAGGGAGCCTCAGCCGTCTTCCACTGTGTGCATATACCACAACATACCCGTCTCTTCATCCACCATTGGATGACTTTTACGGACATGAATGATACTGCTCTGAGCATAGGTGTGCCAAGTAGGTTGAATTTACATCACTTGTTTTACACAGAAAATGAGGGAAAGAACACACCAATCATCAAGCTATTGATGTGGGTGAGGCAGGAGCCTAACTAGCAAAGCACAGGACTTGGATGGAGAAGCTTCTGGTTTGATTCCTGGCGCCCCTAGTGATGCTCTGAGTGATGCTCTGAGTTACCATCCTCTCTCTTTCTCTAAAGCAGATATTTCAACATTTAATCCATTGAGTGGCTAAAATGATTTGTGTAGAATAATTATCACAGTGCTGGATCACTTTATGATTTTAAGAGAAAAATTAGTAGCAGAAAATTAGCATATTGGGTAAAGTGTGTCCCAGGCCACACTCAAGTCTGGACACTGCTGGCACTGAAGGGAGCTGTGGTGCTATGCCCTCTAGTCCTCATCCTCTGCTGGCACTGAAGGGAGCTGTGCTGCTATGCCCTCTAGTCCTCATCCTCTGCTGGCACTGAAGGGAGCTGTGGTGCTATGCCCTCTAGTCCTCATCCTCTGCTGGCATTGAAGGGAGCTGTGGTGCTATGTCCTCTAGTCCTCTTCCTCTGCTGGCACTGAAGGGAGCTGTGGTGCTATGCCCTCTAGTCCTCTTCCTCTGCTGGCACTGAAGGGAGCTGTGGTGCTATGCCCTCTAGTCCTCTTCCTTTGTTGGCATTGAAGGGAGCTGTGGTGCTATGCTCTCTAGTCCTCTTCCTCTGCTGGCACTGAAGGGAGCTGTGGTGCTATGCCCTCTAGTCCTCTTCCTCTGCTGGCACTGAAGGGAGCTGTGGTGCTATGCCCTCTAATCCTCTTCCTTTGTTGGCATTGAAGGGAGCTGTGGTGCTATGCCCTCTAGTCCTCTTCCTCTGCTGGCATTGAAGGGAGCTGTGGTGCTATGCCCTCTAGTCCTCTTCCTCTGCTGGCATTGAAGGGAGCTGTGGTGCTATGCCCTCTAGTCCTCTTCCTCTGCTGGCATTGAAGGGAGCTGTGGTGCTATGCCCTCTAGTCCTCTTCCTCTGCTGGCATTGAAGGGAGCTGTGGTGCTTTGCCCTCTAGTCCTCTTCCTCTGCTGGCATTGAAGGGAGCTGTGGTGCTTTGCCCTCTAGTCCTCTTCCTCTGTTGGCACTGAAGGGAGCTGTGGTGCTATGCTCTCTAGTCCTCTTCCTCTGCTGGCATTGAAGGGAGCTGTGGTGCTATGCTCTCTAGTCCTCTTCCTCTGCTGGCATTGAAGGGAGCTGTGGTGCTATGCCCTCTAGTCCTCTTCCTCTGCTGGCATTGAAGGGAGCTGTGGTGCTTTGCCCTCTAGTCCTCTTGCTCTGCTGGCATTGAAGGGAGCTGTGGTGCTTTGCGCTCTAGTCCTCTTCCTCTGCTGGCATTGAAGGGAGCTGTGGTGCTATGCCCTCTAGTCCTCTTCCTCTGTTGGCATTGAAGGGAGCTGTGGTGCTATGCCCTCTAGTCCTCTTCCTCTGTTGGCATTGAAGGGAGCTGTGGTGCTATGCCCTCTAGTCCTCTTCCTCTGCTGGCACTGAAGGGAGCTGTGGTGCTATGCCCTCTAGTCCTCTTCCTCTGCTGGCATTGAAGGGAGCTGTGGTGCTTTGCCCTCTAGTCCTCTTCCTCTGCTGGCATTGAAGGGAGCTGTGGTGCTATGCCCTCTAGTCCTCTTCCTCTGTTGGCATTGAAGGGAGCTGTGGTGCTATGCCCTCTAGTCCTCTTCCTCTGTTGGCATTGAAGGGAGCTGTGGTGCTATGCCCTCTAGTCCTCTTCCTCTGCTGGCACTGAAGGGAGCTGTGGTGCTATGCCCTCTAGTCCTCATCCTCTGCTGGCATTGAAGGGAGCTGTGGTGCTATGCCCTCTAGTCCTCTTCCTCTGTTGGCATTGAAGGGAGCTGTGGTGCTATGCCCTCTAGTCCTCTTCCTCTGTTGGCATTGAAGGGAGCTGTGGTGCTATGCCCTCTAGTCCTCTTCCTCTGCTGGCACTGAAGGGAACTGTGGTGCTATGCTCTCTAGTCCTCTTCCTCTGCTGGCATTGAAGGGAGGTGTGGTGCTATGCCCTCTAGTCCTCTTCCTCTGCTGGCATTGAAGGGAGCTGTGGTGCTATGCCCTCTAGTCCTCTTCCTCTGCTGGCATTGAAGGGAGCTGTGGTGCTATGCCCTCTAGTCCTCTTGCTCTGCTGGCATTGAAGGGAGCTGTGGTGCTTTGCCCTCTAGTCCTCTTCCTCTGCTGGCATTGAAGGGAGCTGTGGTGCTATGCCCTCTAGTCCTCTTCCTCTGTTGGCATTGAAGGGAGCTGTGGTGCTATGCCCTCTAGTCCTCTTCCTCTGTTGGCATTGAAGGGAGCTGTGGTGCTATGCCCTCTAGTCCTCTTCCTCTGCTGGCACTGAAGGGAGCTGTGGTGCTATGCCCTCTAGTCCTCATCCTCTGCTGGCATTGAAGGGAGCTGTGGTGCTATGCCCTCTAGTCCTCTTCCTCTGTTGGCATTGAAGGGAGCTGTGGTGCTATGCCCTCTAGTCCTCTTCCTCTGCTGGCATTGAAGGGAGCTGTGGTGCTTTGCCCTCTAGTCCTCTTCTTCTGCTGGCACTGAAGGGAGCTGTGGTGCTTTGCCCTCTAGTCCTCTTCCTCTGCTGGCATTGAAGGGAGCTGTGGTGCTATGCCCTCTAGTCCTCTTCCTCTGCTGGCACTGAAGGGAGCTGTGGTGCTATGCCCTCTAGTCCTCTTCCTCTGCTGGCACTGAAGGGAGCTGTGGTGCTATGCCCTCTAGTCCTCTTCCTCTGTTGGCATTGAAGGGAGCTGTGGTGCTATGCCCTCTAGTCCTCTTCCTCTGTTGGCATTGAAGGGAGCTGTGGTGCTATGCCCTCTAGTCCTCTTCCTCTGCTGGCACTGAAGGGAGCTGTGGTGCTATGCTCTCTAGTCCTCTTCCTCTGCTGGCATTGAAGGGAGCTGTGGTGCTTTGCCCTCTAGTCCTCTTCCTCTGCTGGCATTGAAGGGAGCTGTGGTGCTATGCCCTCTAGTCCTCTTCCTCTGTTGGCATTGAAGGGAGCTGTGGTGCTATGCCCTCTAGTCCTCTTCCTCTGTTGGCATTGAAGGGAGCTGTGGTGCTATGCCCGCTATTCCTCTTCCTCTGCTGGCACTGAAGGGAGCTGTGGTGCTATGCCCTCTAGTCCTCATCCTCTGCTGGCATTGAAGGGAGCTGTGGTGCTATGCCCTCTAGTCCTCTTCCTCTGTTGGCATTGAAGGGAGCTGTGGTGCTATGCCCTCTAGTCCTCTTCCTCTGCTGGCACTGAAGGGAGCTGTGGTGCTATGCCCTCTAGTCCTCATCCTCTGCTGGCATTGAAGGGAGCTGTGGTGCTATGCCCTCTAGTCCTCTTCCCCCGTTGGCATTGAAGGGAGCTGTGGTGCTATGCCCTCTAGTCCTCTTCCTCTGTTGGCATTGAAGGGAGCTGTGGTGCTATGCCCTCTAGTCCTCTTCCTCTGCTGGCACTGAAGGGAGCTGTGGTGCTATGCCCTCTAGTCCTCATCCTCTGCTGGCATTGAAGGGAGCTGTGGTGCTTTGCCCTCTAGTCCTCTTCTTCTGCTGGCATTGAAGGGAGCTGTGGTGCTTTGCCCTCTAGTCCTCTTCCTCTGCTGGCATTGAAGGGAGCTGTGGTGCTATGCCCTCTAGTCCTCTTCCTCTGCTGGCACTGAAGGGAGCTGTGGTGCTATGCCCTCTAGTCCTCTTCCTCTGCTGGCACTGAAGGGAGCTGTGGTGCTATGCCCTCTAGTCCTCTTCCTCTGTTGGCATTGAAGGGAGCTGTGGTGCTATGCCCTCTAGTCCTCTTCCTCTGTTGGCATTGAAGGGAGCTGTGGTGCTGTGCCCTCTAGTCCTCTTCCTCTGCTGGCACTGAAGGGAGCTGTGGTGCTATGCCCTCTAGTCCTCTTCCTCTGTTGGCATTGAAGGGAGCTGTGGTGCTATGCCCTCTAGTCCTCTTCCTCTGTTGGCATTGAAGGGAGCTGTGGTGCTATGCCCTCTAGTCCTCTTCCTCTGCTGGCATTGAAGGGAGCTGTGGTGCTATGCTCTCTAGTCCTCTTCCTTTGTTGGCATTGAAGGGAGCTGTGGTGCTATGCCCTCTAGTCCTCTTCCTCTGCTGGCATTGAAGGGAGCTGTGGTGCTATGCCCTCTAGTCCTCTTCCTCTTATTTTCTCTTTCTCTCTCCCTCTCCCTCCCCCGCCTGCCTCTCTCTTTCCTCCAGGGTTATCTCTAGGGCTTGGTGCTGAGACTACGAGTCCACTGCTCTGGTGGTGATCTTTTCCACATTGTATTAGATAGGACAGAGATATTGAGAGAGGATAGATAGATAGATAGATAGATAGATAGATAGATAGATAGATGATAGACAGATAATATATAGATAGATGATAGATAGATAGATAGATAGATGATAGATACATAGATGATAGATACATAGATGATAGATAGATGATAGATGATAGATACATAAATGATAGATAGATAGATGGATGATAGTAGATATATGATATATAGATAGATGATAGATAGATTATAGATAGATAGATAGATGATAGATTAATAGATAGATAGATGATAGATTGATAGATAGATAGATGATAGATAGATGATAGATTGATAGACAGATAGATGATAGATTGATAGATAGATGATAGATTGATAGATGATAGCTAGATAGATGATAGATTGATAGACAGATGATAGATAGATGATAGATAGATGGATAGATAGATAGATAGATGGATAGATAGATAGATGATAGATAGATAGATAGATAGATAGATAGATAGATAGATAGATAGATAGACAGACATCTGCAGAACATTTTCCCATTTGCAAAGCTGCCACACTGTAGCTGGGGAGCTAGGACTGTAGCCTGGATCCTTGTAGAGGCCTTTGTACTTTGCCCTGTAGCACCTTAACTGGGTGTGCCCCTGACACATAACTCTTTCACTTTGTTTGAATGCAAAAATGCCCAGGGAATATTGAAAAAAAAAATAACGACCATCAAATTCATAAATCACATTCACATTCACTTTTATTTTTATGAAAACACTGACTTGGTTCTATCTAGAAATGTTCCTTTCTAAACTCTCTTTCTCTGCTGCTGAGGAATTAAACATTAAGTGCCAAAGACACTGATCCAGCGGGCCTCAATTGTGAGGTGGTGTTTCGTGCTAAATCGGATGAAATACAGATTTCTAGCCTTAATTCCTAGAGCCTTGTCCTTGTACTTTAGCCTGTAGAGTGATAATAGACCACATGTTGGAGAGGGCTGGGGAATTACGTCTCCCCATATCTTGCCCTTTCTGGTTCTCAACACTGAGAGCTTGGCATCATCTGTCTTCCACTTATCATCCCTACAATAATAAAATATGGGATGAAAGTGGTCCTTATCTCTAGTGGGAGAGTGGATATATTTTATATGTCAGTTCTTGAAAGGGGGCAACTCACAGCTAGGGTAACATCATGGACAAGTTAAAGGAGTGTTTAGGAAAAAGACTTTCTGAGTACTGCCTGTAAGGGTCATAATTTTTTTTTTTTTTTACCACTTTAAACTAATCATAATCTTCGTTGCAGATTCTATTAAGGAGGCTTTTACCTGACAGTATTTTTTTTCCCTTGTAGTTAAAGGTCATTGCTAGAATGAAGGCAAGAAAGGAAGATGTGAATGGGGAAATGGGGCTGTTTACCCAGTGTTTCTCCACAGACAATGGGACATGGGCTGAAGAGTTGAGGACCGCCTATCTGCAGAGCACAAATCACTGGAGAGGCCCCCAAATGAGGCCCGAGCTCCTTACAAACCTGCTGCTTCAGAACATGAGTCGTTAGTATGATTTCTCTGCCCATTAGAATTCTGTATAAAAGGGAGTCAGGCGGTAGCACAGCAGGTTAAGCACAGGTGGCACAAAGCACAAGGACCAGTTTAGGGATCCTGGTTCGAGCCCCTGGTTCCCCACCGGCAGGGGAGTTTCTTCACAGGAGGTGAAGCAGGTTTGCAGGTGTCTGTCTTTCTCTCCCCCTCTCTGTCTTCTCCTCCTCTCTCTATTTCTCTCTGTCCTATCCAACAACAATGACAATAAAAACTACAACAATAAAACAACAAGGGCAACAAAAGGGAATAAATAACTAAATATTTATTTTAAAAATTCTGTATAAAATCACTTCTCTCCAAATCTGATCTTAGAGTTTGTCCACACGATGGCATTCCCCCATCTCTCTCCCTGTGTCTCTCTCTCACTCTGTGTCTGTCTGTCTCTCTCTGTCTTTCTCTCTCTCTCTCTCTCTTTCTCTCTCTGTGTATGCATTCTTTAGCCCCAAATTGGGCTAAAGAAAGACTGGAAGATAATTTTATCTTGTATTATCCTTAAAAGTAGCTACAATTACAAGCATCTTCAATATCAGGTAACAGGAACCACTTAATTACAAAATTGTGTATAGTATTTACCAGCAGTGCTGTGATAAACATTAGTATACACTGGAAGAACCTCATCTGGATTTGAGGAGAGAGATTAAATGTACAAAAGCTTTCTCTGATATCTGCTTGAGAGGGAAGTGAGTTGAACTATATCTTACATCATAGTTTATGAGTTTCCCAACTACAGAAAGCTGCACATGCAGGATTTGAGAACACCCTCCGTATCTCATGTAAATGACATTAAAATTTCAATTCAAAGAATTTGCTTTCTGCATGAACCATGAACTGAATAACCAAACATAGCCACAAATGTTCCTATGTTTGTTTTGTGCTTACAAGTATCTTCACACTTCCTTGAGCCTTGCCCATCTGCTGAGTACAGTCCAGAAACTATATGAACGGTGACTCATTCATTGCCCAGGGAGAAAGTTTGAGATTAAAGAACACAGTGGCATATGAGATTTAAAAGAGGAGGGCAGGAGACCAAAAGGTCATATACCTGGTTAAACACACATAGTGTGAAGCTCAAAGACCGGCACAAGGACCCTAGTTCAAGTTACCACTCCCCACCTGCAGTGGTGTTGCTTTTCAAGTAGTGAAGCAGGTTTGCAATCTCTCTCTCTCTCTCTCTCTCTCTCTCTCTCTCTCTCTTCTCTGTCTCCCCTTCCCCTCAATTTCTCTCTGTCCAACAACAACAATAAAAAAAGACAGGAGCAGTGGATTCATGGTGCAGGCACCGAGCCACAGTAATAACCCTGGAGGCAATAAATAAATACATAAATTTTAAAAAGGAGGTTTTCCTCCAGAAGTTCAAGAGTCTGATACTTCATAGCTAGCTAGAAGGCTTTTATATTGTCATTTCATGGAATCATTTGTGCTCTGAAGGAAACACAGAAAATAGTAAAGAAGTTTTTAATTTTGTACTTAGTAGGTAATCATTGATTGAAAATTATTTACGAGGATAAAATATACAATAAAGTACCAGAACTTCAAATGAAAAAAAAATAAGCTTAAGAAAAATATAGTTTTAGCCCTCTAAACTCTCTAATCTGAAATGTATTTTTAAATTATTTTTCAAATATTTATTTATTAGAGAGAGCGAGAAGTTGAGAGATATAGGAAAAACTACACGGAAGAGGGAGCTGGGCTGTAGCGCAGCAGGTTAAGTGCAGGTGGTGCAAAGCACAAGGACTGGCATCAGGATCCCGGTTCGAGCCCCCGGCTCCCCACCTTAGGGGACTCACTTCATTAACAGTGAAGCAGGTCTGCAGACGTCTGTCTTTTTATCCCCTCTCTGTTTTCCTCTCCTCTCTCCATTTCTCTCTGTCCTATCCAATAACAACAACAACAATAACTAAAACAAGGGCAGCAAAAGAGAATATATTTTTGTAAAAAAAACCTTAAAAATAAAAATAAAAAACAAGGAAGAGAGACAAAGAGACACCTGCAGCCTTGCTTCGCCACCTGTGAAGTTTCTTTCCCCTCAGGTGTGGAGCAGGGGCTTGAACCCTGGTCTTTACTCATTGTGACAGGTGCTACCACTATGCTCCCTGATATATATATATATATTTAAGAGTGTGGAAAGACTAGAAGCCCACTCTGTCTTTCCGAATGCTTTGTTTTATTTTTATTCTTCTTCTTGTTTTTTAGCACTAGGGATTGAAGTCAGCACCTTGCCCACAGAAGATCCCTGCACTCTTAATAAATATTTTAGCCATCTAGAGATCTGTTTTTAATAATTATTTCTACATTAATGAGTGAAAGATGAAGGAGAGAGTGAAGCACAGTGTAATTCTGGCATATGAGTGCCCAGGATAAAGCTTGAAACTTTATGCATGGGAATCTGAGCTGCTTTCTTAATTTTATTTTACTTTATTATAACCAAACTTTCAGAAGGAACTGACTTAAACCTTCTCTCATCATTGTGGAATGCTAATACTGGTGCAACTAAAAAATCAATGATGGCTTAGGGGGAAATAGATCCAGAAGGTACAATGTATAATCTACAAAAACAACCTCTCAGTTATCTAGAATTAGCTGTAAAAACCTGTGCTTGACTAAAATTTGGAGAAGTCATATTTGTCTGAGACTCAAATGCCTCAATATGCTTAGCAAGTTGCATGTCTTTGATGGCCTGAGTTTTGAAGGGAATGCTGGTATTCCAGTTGAAAACATTTTCTTGAAGTAACTCAATATGGAGCAGGGAGGCCAGAGTCAACCACGACATGAAAATCTGTGAGACAGCCTCCAACTTATATTTTCTGCAAATGGTGTATTTTAATGAAGAAATGAATATTTAGATTTTATCTAATGGTTTAAGACTTGTTGTGAAAAGCCTCACTGATGACAAAGGAAACATTAGCTCACTCTGGTGGTCGGAAACTTTGTTGGAAGCTCCAGGAATCAGGGCTGAGAGGCTAGTAACTGAAACCCATCTTGTCAATGTCAACTAGAGTCCATCTTCCCAAATGGCCAGAGAAAACACAACCACACTTTTTCCTTTCAGTGTCTGGTGTCAGAAGGACCTCGCTCTTGGCTCCTGTCCCTTCAGGACTGTGGAGAGAAAGCCAAGACATACATCCATTCTGCCTTTTCTGTCAGCTGTGGAACAGAAGGAAGGAAGAATGCTAAAAAGCATGACTCACTGCTTTCAAGTAGTCCGAGGCCAAAATAGGACAAGGATTTTTTTTTTTTTTTAATGTTTACATGAAAAAGAAGAAGAAAAAAGCCAATTTTATGTCTTCTTTTCAGTTTTGCACATGTGGACATCAATCTATCTCCCACTTCCCTCTCAGTTTTTCCTTGCCTCTATCCAAGAATATGTAAATAAAAAATATAAAGATTATTAACAACAATAACAACCACAACAAGGGCAACAAAAATGGGGAAAATAACCTCCAGGGGCCGAGCCCCAGCAATAACCCTAGAGGTTAAAAAAAGAAGAAAGAAGAAAAGAAAATAACTGCTCTCAGGGTTGAACCCTGTGAAAAATAATTACATGTAAAGTATTTGTTATAAGATTTCTGTTTGGATAAAGAGACTAGTCAATTCCTTGACATTATAAGAGCCAAAACTATAAATTAAAAAAGGAAGGATGGAGGCAGGAAGGACTTAAGTAAGAAAGGAAGCAGGGTAAAGGTAAGGGGAAATTTCAAGAAAATAAAAACTTGACTTAAAATGAAGACATTATATCATTATCTCTTGGTATCTGCTTAAAATATTTGTCTGAATATCACATTACAATCGTTATGCATTGATTTTTCCATATACTGACAGTATAAGTAGCATTAAACCATCAATACCCTGCTACAGAAATAACTAAGAGACCACGTAAATGGAGTATCAAACCTGAACCTTAGTATAAAAGAAAACTTCTACAGGAAGTCCTGTTAGGCTAGAAAGATAGCTAAAGGAGAGAACTTATTTTGTCATGGGAACCATCCAATTGCCATCTGACTCCCACCTTGCTGAAAAAGACCTCTCTACCATTGCCTGTCTTCCTCCCTCTGATAACCACCATCGTTTTCACAGAATCTAAGAGGTAGTTTTGGTACTACTGTTATAATGAGTTTTAATGAAATAAACTGAATAGTAATTCAGAAGTGTAGAGAAAGGATCCATTCAATAGACAAAGAGGTAGTTCAGCATGTAGACACAGAATTTGCTTGGGTAAGTTCCTGAGTTTCAGCCCCTATTGGGAGGTAGGGGAGCTTTTGCTAGGTGGGGGTAGTTAAAAGCAGTAATTTTGTTACATTCTTAAATCAAGCTTCTTCTTCTAGCGTTTGCCCTTCTTCCGTAGCCAGTCAACAGCATCAGGTTGAGCCTGATGTAAAGTTTCGAGACCTCCTTTGAATCTGGAGAGGTGGCAGTCGTTGACTATGTGGGTCATAGTCTGTCTGGAGCCACAGGGGCAGTTCGGATTGTCTCTGGCTCCCCAGCAATGAACATAGTGGCGCACCAGCCATGGCCTGTTTGATAGCGATTGAGGAGGGTCCAATCATAACGTGCTAGGTCAAAGCCGGGTTGACGCTTGCAGGGGTCTGTGATGAGGTGTTTGTTCTTTACCTCAGCTGACTGCCAGCTCTGTTTCCAAGAGTCTGGAACAGAGAAGTTCAGTGTAGGCGTAGGGGACCAGATTGGGTGACGAGACATCAAGCGTTGGACAGGGTGGGCAAAGATATCCGCGTATATTGGCAGGTCTGGTCGAGCGTAGACGTGGGAAATGAACTTAGATGATGCCGCATCCCGACGAATATCTGGCGGGGCGATGTTGCTAAGAACTGGCAGCCATGGAACCGGGGTGGAACGGATGGTTCCAGAAATGATCCTCATGGAGGAATATAATTTGGAATCGACCAAGTGGACATGGGGGCTACGGAACCATACTGGGGCACAGTATTCTGCAGTGGAATAGCATAATGCCAGAGATGATGATCGTAGTGTGGAAGCGCTAAATCAAGCTAAGTTACACTGACAAGAGGGTTTAAGCAGTAGTCACACAGTGTAAAGCATAAACGTCTTCTATCAACTGTTCCACATTCAATCACATGCATCTCAGGAAGACCAGAGCCCAAGCAGCGTGTATCCAAAGAGAGATGGAGTCCCTAAAATGCAGGCTTAAGTGATCTTCAGTTCTCGTGGTATTACACTTTGTCTTTTCCCTGCATTATATCATATGCTAAGGCTAAAATGACATCTGCCAATTATGTCCTGTGGCTTTACCTTCCTCTTTGTGTATGGGCCTAATCCATCAGCTATTCCCCCCAAAATCCCCAGCACTTCATACACAGCAGTGATGTTCTGATTCTCCTTCTCATTGATAAGTCAATGAAACATGTTTAAGCATCAGGAAAAAAAAAAGAACAAGAGAGAAACGCATGTTATTTTGTCATACACAAACTATGTGGTGGTGGTGTTGAACCTACCCTGGTAATTCAAGTTTCCCACACAGTCTAACTGGTAGAGAAGACACACATAAACAAACCTCATTACAACACAGAGGAGTTCTGTTACCTGATACAGAACACATACTGTTGGTGGGCACCTGGGCTAACACAGATAAGGTAAATGCATGTAAACAGAAATATTCAAATGGCTTTTAATTTTGTATGCTGTCACATTTTCCAAGTAGAAGCTATATGCTCTGTGCTCTTTCCAAATCTATATTCTTTGGGAGTGAGTCTTCTCTAGGAGTACTTAGTAGATCTGTACGAAGGTTGCATTTTACATAGTGGACTAGAGCACTTAACACTTAATTTACCATAAAAAATAGAAGGAAAGAAGGAAAGAAAGGTAGGAAGGGAGGGAGGGAGGAAGAAGAAAAGAAAGAAAAGAAGGAAGGAAGGAAGGAAGGAAGAAAAAAGCAAAAAAAAAAAAAAAAGAAGAAGAAGAAGATAAGAAAAGAAATGTTTAGCCTGCCAAGAGGAAATACCTTAAGTTTCAGGAGAATCTGGCTTATTCGTTGGTATACTGCCTAAAATATTCTGGGCCAGGGGCTGAGGTGCAGAGATATGAATTGGAAAGACTTCATCAAAACACATTTACTTATCTGTTTGGGGATAAAATAAGATTTGGGCAGCATTCCTTACATGTGAATATCTTATTGGAGTAAAGGATATACTGCTCTCCCTACATCATCTCTAATCTTCTAGAATGCTATTAACCTGAGGTTATTACCAGTATCAGAGCATATGTGTGGACTCACAATATTCCCTGATGTTATATACAAAATGGAATGACTAGAAAACCTCTAATTCACTACTCACCCATTGCAGGAGAACCTTTCATGCGTCAGGTTTGAGGTTGGGAGGGTCCTAGAAGGGAATGTTCACAGCAGAAAGTCCGTCCATATGGATTTGGACATTAGGTCATGTCAAATGATGAGTATGATGACAGCAGAATGAAGTCAGTTCAGGGAAAGCTTGTTAAAGGGCCTGATAGGAGAGGACAGAGCTGCTTTGTGGACTGTTCAGAGGGTTTAAGGAAAATGGCATGAAAGAAGGTGAAGGAAATTGAATTGGTGGATATAGGATTAAGACTGAGAAGATCAAGAATGGATTCATTTTCAAATAGAATAGTTTTCAAGCTATATAGCCCAAACCTCCTAAATAATAATCAAATCACTAATACTTTTTAAAAAAATATGCTGTGGTGAGGTAAGAGCAGTGGAATTTGATATGGACTTGTGGATAACATTCATACCTAATAATCTGTTTCTTTGCTTATTTTACCAGAACACCGCTCAGCTCTGGTTTATGGTGATGCAGGGAACTGAACCTGAGGTTTTGGAAGTTCAAGCATGAGAGTCTGTTTGTATAACCACTATACTATTTGCCCCCTACCCCATACCTAGTAATCTGACATATGAAATAACGGAAACTGCTTTAGATTTTGAGTTGGCTTCCAGGGAAGGGCAACAGAGATAATGAAGTAAAAATGATTAACAGATATAGGGGTCTTCTTCTTAGAAAGAACTGCACATCTACTAAGAGAGACAAGGTTTGTGTTATTAAAACCTCAATCAGGGTTATGGTTAGAAAGCATTCTCAAGCGGAAGAATATGAAATTATCTTCCAGTTTAAGTGTTTACAAAAATAACACGGAGAAATGACATATAATATAATGAAGACACTAACACATTTGCTTCCAACGTGACACGTTTTAATCACATAGAATCAGAATAAGCTCATTTGAGGGTGAGCTTGATTAAAGAGAGAGACAATTTAAATTTAAAGCTGTGGTTTCTAGGAGGAATGGCTGGGGGGGTTAGCAAGGACTGGTGGTTTTGGGGAAGCAAAGTGTTTCTGCAATATTTGTGTGTTCATGTAAATGTGGAACTATAAGGAGGGGGTTGTGATAGGAGTGGAGAGAATTAGTTCAACACAGATTTCCTCTAGGTTATCTCTGGAGCTCAGTGCCAGCACTATGCATCCTCTGCTCCTGGCGGCCATTTTTGTTCTTTTTCCATTTGATTGGACAAGAAATTAGAAAGGCGAGGAAGATAAATACAGAGAGAGGCAGACACCTGCAGACCTACTTCACCAACTGCATAGTGTCCACCATGCATGTGGGGATCCATGGGCTCACACCCAGGGCCTGGCACCTAGAACTATGTGTGCACTACAGCCTGACCCCAACATCTTTTTTTGAAGCTCAAACATGAACAAGTTAAGTTGAAATACAAAAAAAAAAAACAACAGATAAAGATGACTCTGGGGGCTGGGTGGTGGTACACCCGGTTCAACCCACATGTTACAGTGTGTAAGCGTCTGGGTTCAAACCCCTGGTCCCCACCTGCAGGATGAAAGTTTCGTGAGTGTTGAAGCAGTGTTGCAAGTATCTCTCTATTTCTTTCCCTCTCGACCTCTCCCTTCCTCTTGATTTTTGATTGTCTCTATCCAACAAATAAATATAATAAAATTTTAAAAGAATGATTACTTTGAAACATACTGTAAACACAATGACTTTGTGCTGTAGACAGAAAAAGATTACCTTAGAGTAATATATATATATGTGTGTGTGTGTGTGTGTGTGTGTGTGTGTGTGTGTGTGTGTGTGTGTGTGTGTAAATAATAGGCTCTATTTTGAACAAATAGAGTTTCTAGGACAATCATCCAAGAAGATTTCCAACTGGACATTTAGGACATAGATCATGGCCATCTAAAAATAAATCCCTGGTTACATTTATCTAGTGATTAGCACACAAGGAGTAAAATGAGAGGTTCTCACTTAGTGAGGGAAGAGGGACTGTGAAGTCAGAAGGGTATGTTAAAAGATGAAATCAGTTAGTTGGGAAATGTGAGAGACAAGGAGGCCAATAAAGGTGACGTCTATGAGAAGCAGGACCATTCTGTTTTAAGACCTTCCAGAGAGGTGCAAGAATGCTGATAATTCAGAGAAGAGCATATCTGATCTTCAAATGTCATCTGGGAAACACTGTAGAAAAAAATATATGTATAATGAACTGGGCAGCAGGCACCAAGATAGCTGTGGGCAACAGCAAATGAGGTTCCTACTTTTAAGAAGAGATTTCTCAACATTTCTATTTTAGGTCAGAAGTCTTAGTGAACATGTTAGAAAGAAAGATGAGATCGAAAAAAAATCCTGAATGGAGTGGCTGACAGTTTTGGCAAAGAGCATTTTTGCTTTAGAAGAGTAGACATTTTTAGCAGCAATGTTTAGCCATAAAAGAATATGGGCATGAGATGCTAATCAAATTCCTGCCAGGTTTGAAAAGGCAGTCCAAGTCACAGATTTTTTTTTCTGCACTAGTTTAGGTTTACAATTTTCTTAGAAATAAAATTATGTGACTGAAAAATATATTGTTTATTTCAACATTGGCTATTTAAGAAATATTCCAAAATATCATTGAAGGAAAAAGATTGTTTATTTCTGGTCTAAATTAGGTCTTTTAAAGTAGGATTAATTTGCTTCTATACATAGCAGTGGAGGTTTGGCATTATTCTCAACAAAAGAAAACAATGAGAATTTGTTTAACTGTAAATTACTGATGCATAAGTGATTATGTAATAAGGGTGAGTGAATGCATCCCCTACCATATACCAAAGTAATTCCTGTCCAAACTTTATAATGATGAGAATTGCCCAAGGACCATTCTAAACAGTCACCAGCAAGGTTCCTCTATTCATTTACATTCTTCTTTTCCCCCTCTACTTCCTCTTCTCTCTCCAACATCCTCCTCATCCTTCCCCAGTTATTTTACTTAGCTCCCTAGAGGATACCTCAAAGACTTTCTATTCATCAGATTATGCATCTCCTCCCTGAGAGTCATTTGTAGAAAGGAATCATGAACATGATTTCTTCACCAACCCCTTATCTTTCTGTAAAATGGTTTGTCCTCAACCAAGAGGCAGAATTGGAGGTACTTATGGAGTCCTTAGGAAAACTGGGGTGTCATCCAATACAAGCCAGTTAGTCCATACTTTTGTATGAATTCGCAAATTAAGCTCATATCCATCAGAGAGACATTAATTAAAATATTCATATAAGTTCTGTGAGTTTTGTTCATGACCTAAGATGTTGCTAGGAAGTGTAAAAGACAATGTTAGAGAAAACTAATAATAATGATGATGATAATAATAATAATAAATAAATAAGAAGTTATAAAACATACTCAGAAGATCCAAAAAGGATCTAGAGAGAATCTAGTGTACTTTGAATCCTTCTTTGGAACAAGATAATGTTCATCATATACATGGACTCACTATATCATTATTCTATTGCAGGTTTGTTAAAGGTACTCTATTATGATTGAAAGAGTCAGTGAAAATAAGAACAGGTTTCTTTCTGAGTCATGTGAATATCTATTTTTGGAGAGGGAATCTGACATGTGTGATTTCACCACTATCAAGTCACCTTAATATGTGTTTCTCTCAGTGTGTACATAGGTACACACACACACACACACACACACACACACACATATATATATATATATATATAATTGATAATATTTTTAATTTTTATTTATTATTGGACAGAAACATAGAAGACTTGATAGGGGAGATAGAGAAGGAGAAGGAAAGAAAGAAAGAAAGAACACTTGCTACTGTATTTCACCACTCTTGAAGTTTTCCCCCTGCAAGTTGGGACCAGGGGCTTGAACCTGGGTTCTTTCACACTGTAGTGTGTGCAATTAACCAGGTGAACCACCACCTGACCCCATGAATATTATATATATGAGAGAGAAAGAGAGAGAGAGAGAGAGAGAGAAAGAGAGAGTAATCATTGTCATAGCACAAATGTTTACCCCAGTGTCATGGCTACCTGCGGTACTGGGCTTTGAACCTCAACTCCACTTACAGCAAGTCATATATTACACTCCGGATATTTTGTGAAGTAATATTTCTGCTATAAAATGGAACACTTCTCTGTACCCTCAGAAAGGTGATTTTTCCCCTTAATGGAAGAAACATTACTGTGTATATTGTATAACCCCTAAATACAATGAAATATGAGTAGTAACTGGAATGATATTTAACATCCCTTCTTTCTCTGATTATAGATGCTGACCTGAGGATTTTAGGATAATCTGAAAGGGACTGAGTGTCTGCCATGTGCCAGCCACTTTCTAGAAGCTTGCAGTGTTTTTCAGGCTATATTAAGCATGGTTTCCTTCCTCTTCTGTGCCAAATTCCAAGGTTGTTTTCAAGTCACTCTGGTGTCCAGGACCTAGCAATAACAGTGTGCCATGTATAGTATGCTATGTCAGCATGTACACATACAAGTGCTGACACATGACTTTAGAATTTGTAGACTTTTATGTTTCCCCAGTTGCCTCATAAAAGATTAAAATTAAAGATTAGCCTCCATTCAGAATTTCACAATGCCTCAATAATAAATCAGTTCTCATCATTGGAAGAAGGATATTTAAGTACTACGAGGTGGGACAAAAGCTGATTTGAGATTCATACCGTTGTATACCTACTCTTTAAAAAAAAAAAAAGCAGAAGCAATTTACACATCTGCAAATCTTCGGAAATGGCTGAAGGAATTTGCATGATTTGGGTACATGAAGCCATTTGAGCGCACAAATTCCTTCCTTTCATCTCTAAAGGGTGTCGAAAGGATGCAAACATGTTTTTTGCAGATGATGTGAATTATTGACTGCTGTAAATAGCAACTCACACTAATGCTTTGGAAATGTGGGGTTTTTTATTGAGTGAAGATGGCATTTGGAAAAAATCTGTAGAACACATCATATTTTATAGATGCGGAAGATAGAGAATTGAATATACCATTTTATATGCATGTGACTGATTTGAAAATTTTACGGTTATCTCTGCTGTACATTTAACATCTATAGACTTCATTGAGATACTATATCAGAGATAATAAATTATTAATGAATAAATAAGAAAACCTAGAATCTTTTTTTTTTTTTTACATTAGACCATCACTATCTATGCTAAATGAGATGGAATAAAAAGTAAAAAAGTAAACATGTATTTTCTTAACAAGGGAGTCTATTAGATTATTTTTTAAATGTCATGTAATTTATTCTAAAGTGAACCCAATCAGATATTCTGTGAAAGTAATATATTAGTAAAAAAAAGTGTTACAAATCATTTCTTCAATATGGAATTTTTGCCCCATAATTTAAATAATGCTCAAACTATAAACTGTGAAATACATGAGTTAGGAAACACTTTCATGTTCATTTGGCTCAGTCCATCTTTATTCCATTCTCTTTATTGAGTTCTTGAGCATTCTAGTGAGTAATGAAAGCAGAGTCCAGTGTTTGTGACGGGGAATGACTAAATCAAGTTCAAGTCCCTTGACTCACCATTTCCTGATCTTTCTACTGCATGTGCTGTATATGATCGTTTTCAGATGACAGAGAGAGAAAATGTTCAATGATTGGCAATGATTTGGATAATTACTGCAGAGAGTTCCTTAGACTTAGAGATTTAACTAGAATGCAAAAGCTGGAGGTTATTGAATAAACAGTTTAGTTTATATAAATGCAAGAAAATTTGATGTGATCAAAGCTTTTTTGTTTGACTTCAGTTCCTTAAAGGGAATCTACATGTCACTGTGAGTGACAGGGACTTTAGACATGTTAAACTAGTCAGTATTTCTGCTCACTGATTAACAGATTACAGAGCTATAAGGATTTGGTCAGCTAGGTAACAAGCTGATGTTTGCATTATCTTGTTGCAGGATGAATGTATTGTCTTATACATAATAAGCTGTCATTCTGTCTGCTGACACATGTGTACGTGTGTGCGCACCTGTGCGTGTGTGTGGTGTGTCTGTGTGTGTGCATAAGAGATAAATCACACCGGCTTTTACTTATTAAATTAATTTTAATTAAAGAAAAACTTCTCAGATCAATAGGAGCTGCAGTCAGCTCTAGAATGACTAGAAGAATCTGTGGAAATGCTGTAGTTATTTCCATGTCCTTGAAATCACAGAAATGATACGATTATCCAAGAGAAGTGCTTTTTACTTTTTAAAGATTTTTTTCAATATTTATTTATTTATTCCCCTTTGTTGCCCTTATTGTTTTTTTATTGTTGTAGTTATTATTGTTGTTGTTATTGATGTTGTTGTTGGATAGGATAGAAAGAAATGGAGAGAGGAGAGGAAGACAGAGAGGGGGAGAGAAAGAGAGACACCTGCAGACCTGCTTCACTGCCTGTAAAGTGACTCTCCTGCAGGTGGGAAGCCAGGGGCTCGAACCGGGATCCTTACGCCTATCCTTGCACTTTGTGCCACCCATTGCATTACTGCCTGACTCCTGAGACTTACTTTTTATGTTTCCATGTCTTTTTTTTCCTTCAAATTTTCAAGAAAAATTGATGTGCTCTTAAATTTATTCTTGTTGATCACAGTAAGACATCAAGGAGTTAAATATTATGGAGAAAATGAGGAAAGACATTAAAATATAAAAGCTGCACATATAAAATCTATCACATTATCCTACCTATTCCAAAAATGTCATAGACTTAAGAAACTGTCAGACACCTAAATATTTGGACACCCCTTATTTCTTTCCCCCCCCCAATTGTTTTACTATGTCAGAGTCTGCAATAATACTGATTTATCGGGTAGAATGTTTGAAGAACCCATGTATAATACGCAAATGGTTCAAAAGATGAGTCATTATGTCACACAATGACATGAGAAAGTAAATCTTCCTGGAGTAAGGCTGAGAAGAGCTTTCTGAGTATTCACTGTAGAGGTCCTTCATTTCATATCAAATGGCTTGTTTTGTTTAGTTTTGTTTTTACCCAGGGACTGTGCTTTTTAGTTCCTGCTTGTATTTCTTCATTCCCTCTCACTGCCAACAGTCTGAAGTTGAACTTGGAGTTTTTTGGTTGGAAGGAGATGACTTCACAGGGAAATTCTGTGGGTTACATACGTGCCTGATTTTCTAAAATATTTTTATTTTACATGTGTATTCATAAAAAGACATTTATTGTATTTATAGGATAATATTAAAATCAAATAAGACAGGGGACAGCCATAGAAACTCTGAGATATGTACATTAACTGGTGTTGTGGCCTAGAGCTGTGTGTTTTCCCTGAGATTGCTCCCAGTCAGTCACAACTCCAGACACACCCAAGGCTGTGTTCGTGCATCATTCAGGGGAGAGACCACCTAGTTTTCTTGATTTAATTTTATCACTCGAAACAGTCAATCTTGGAAAGCCAGCCTGCTAATTTACTTTGCTTGCTTTGATGAAATTAATTGGCACATTTCTGGAATTCTCCTCTCTTCTTAAGGTATAGAGAATTTAATAAGAGGAAAAGAGAGAAAAGGAGACCGAGGATAGAGAGAATGACAACAATAGACAAAAGGCCAAAGGGAAAAGGGAGGAACAGGAGGCAAGGCAGTAGCGCACTGGGTAAGCACACATAAATATTAAATGCAAGAACCCAAACAAGGATCCAGGTTCCAGCCCCAGACTCCCCACCTGAATTAACCTCCTTGGGATCCATCTTCAATTATCATCACATTGTAGAACTGATGGACTCTCCCACATATGGTTTTTTTTTTGTTTGTTTGTTTGGTAGTGGGGAAGAAACATTTGGTTTATATACACTGAAATAATATGAATTCAGAATATCTGAGTAATCCCTCATTTTTCATTAAATAGAAAGGATCTCTATGCCCATGTGATTTTGTGTATTTATTTAAATTGAATAGGCTAGGGTTGCCAACTCATCTGCTTTTCTTTCCTGCACAGCTCCTGGCAAATGTATACAAGCAAAGCTGAACCACCCCACTCTGTCCTTGTTTTGCAAAATAAGAACACATTCCATATGTGGTCAGAAACTCTTCCACTTTTTATAGCAAACAATCCATCCAACTTATTTCAGGACATACTGCTTTATTTCCTGCAAATATGTCATACCTCCAAAAGGTATATTTTCTTGATTTGACATATTGAATATGAAGCTGAATGGTGAGTCAATCCAGTTTTTCGTGTTTTAAGTTTCAAATAACTTGTCAAGGGATCAGAGGGCAAACAGAGAAATGGATTTAGTATACGAATCATAAGAAATGTGTAAGTAGTTGCCAGGATATTTCTCTTACTTTAAAGTCACATTGAATCTCTCTCAGGACAGACTCTCCAGCAAGTTGGAGGCAGTCTTTTCACTAATGCACAGTTGTGATTGTAAGAAAATCATTTTTCTATTCATTTGCATCGTCTGACTTCTGCTATAGTTCACTAGAACAACAGAAGCCCACAGTATATTATCTTCCCCTATGTATTCATATTGTTAAAACAGAATTATGATGGGGTGGCAATATGTGGCTCATTCCATAGAGCACATACTTGGCCACGTGGAAAGACATGGGTACGAACTCCTGGCCACCACTTGGGGAGCACTAGCAGTGGAGGACGGACACTTCATAGGTGTAAGAGTAGTGTCAGGGTAAGTACATTCTCTCTCTCTCTCTCTCTCTCTCTCTCTCTCTCTCTCTCTCTCCCTACCTGTGACTAAAGTTATAATAATGGCTCTCAGATAAGAACACCACATACAGATACAGAACCTCAGTAAAAGTGTTGGTGGCAAAATCCAAACCAAATACTTATAGGTCCCCAAATTTCCTCTTTTTTCCTTCCCCCTCCCCTTGGAAAGGGGTCCCTGTCATATATCATTCTGATCACTTGCTTATTCTTCTTAGGCTACGTCTACTGCCCTTTCTAGAAGGGCACACACTGGGATTTGCCAAGTATCGCTACACTGGAGCTAAGACCTCTTCCAATATGGACTTGGTAATTGACTTAGTTTCACAAAACAAGATCACATCCTTGGTTTTCTGAGGTATCATGACAGAGTGTTCCCAGAGCTATACTCCAAATTAGTCTTTGGAATTCAGTTGAGAACTCTAGAATCTTCTACTTCTGGAGGTCTAGAGAACCATACAGTCCCCTGGAGGGTAGACCTATGTCAGCTTCATGATTTCCTGCTTGTCTGACTTGAAACAAGGACCTTCCTAGGGCCTTTCTTACTTTATTTCTTTTTTTTTCCCTTTCATAATCTGGGAATAGTTATGCCATCTTCCCATCTTCCATGATTGTTCTATAGATCAAGCAAAGAACACTCACAAAGGTCCTTCAAGAGGGTAAGAGATACACACCATGACCAGTGTATGCAAGTGTTCCAATAATTCCATTCCAGTTCGCCACTATCATTATTCCATTATAAAAACCACTCCTCAGAAAAGTACTTGCATGGTTTCCTTTAACAACCAATCTTTTGTTTTTTTTCCTTCTTACCCAGACCAAATGTTGATCAGCTCTGTTCTGATGCTAACCACTCAGAGCTAAAGAAGTCCACACCCAAGGAGGACTCAGACCCACAAGCGTCACGACTCCCCAGTTCATGGACAAGTGTGAAAGGAGCAGCCAGGTTTACCACTTTGCTGTCTGACCAAAAGAGAGTTGGGTTTCCCATGGTTTCTCTTCAAGTATAGTGATTTCTTAGAATGACTCATGAGCCTTAAGAAAACACTATACTTAGTAATTATCAGTGACTTGTGGAAGGGATGGAGATCACCAAGTATAGCAAGGGAGGGAGGGTGACTCAGTGTTCTCTAGCCTCTCTGGGTGTGTCATCTTCCCAGCATACCTATATGTGTTTCAATCCAGAACTTTTCCAAACTGTGTTTGTTCAAGTGTTTTATTATTATTATTATTTTCCTTTCAGGGCTATCTTGGGCCTCCACTGCTCCTGGAGGCTATTTTTTCCCTTTTGTTGATCTTGTTGTGTATCATTGTTGTTGTTATTGTTTATTGCTGCCACTGTTGTTGGGTAGGACAGAGAGAAATCGAGAGAGGAGGAGAAGACAGAGACTAGAAGAGAGAGACACCTGTAGACCTGTTTCCCTGCTTGGGAAGTGACACCCCTGCAAGTGAGGATCAAGTGTGTTTTTTTTTTTATTATTATTTAATATTTATTTATTTAATTATTCTCTTTTGTTGCCCTTGTTTTATTGTTGTAGTTATTACTGTTGCACACCTCTATAACACATCTCTATAAAATCTGCTTTCTGAGTTTTGTCTTTAATTTTGTCATTTAATTTTGTCTTGTACTTTGGAAAAAATCACACTATTTAAAAAAAAATAGAATGATTTGTTTTCTGTGAAAGACAAAAAATATCTGTCAGGAACAAAATGGGAATGTACTAATTTGAGGGCTTATTGTGATAAAATTTTATGTCAATGGTTATTATGTTTTGTAGAATACCAGCTTGGTTTAATTTCTAATTTCTTTAGTTTACTTGATATTTGTTCCTGAGATAATTATATAGTCATAGGGGTCATTAAATAATATTGATAGAATAGGAATAGTAGAGTAATAAAGATTTTTTTTGTCTTTCACAAAAAACAAATCATTCATTTTTTTAACATTGATTCCTTTTCTGATTCATGTCTACCCTCTCTCTAGTATCATAATGGAGCAGACATTCTTCACTATATATTTCACTATGTCTCTGGGGTTCGATGTCTGCATTAAGAATCCACAGCTCTTGGGGGTATTTTTTTTCCTTTCTGTTTCCTTTGCTGTTTATCATTGTTGTTATTATTGTTGTTCTTGCTATTTGGATAGGACAAAGAGAAATTGAGAGAGGAGGTGAAGAAAGAGAGGGGGAGAGAAAGTCAGACACCTGCAGACCTGTTTCACTGCCTGTGAAGCCACCCCCATGTAAGTGGGGGGCCGGGGTCTCGAATCAGGACCCTTAGGCTGATTTTTGTGTTTCATGCCAGGTGTAGTTAACTTTCTGTGCTACCACCTGACCACCAGTAATACTCATTTATTTTAATGTACTTCAATTTCTTCTCAACATAGCATCTTGAGATGTTCCTATTCAGTTGTTATGACATATTTTTCTATGATTTTTTTATGCAGAACTGTGCCATGGCTTTTCCAACAATGATCTACAGAAGTGAAAAAAAAAAAAAAAAAAACTTCTTATAAAACGAGAAGTTCTGTTATTTTGTGAAGTCCTAAATGTTTTGTTCTTCATTAGATTTCAAGTTCTAGTGAGAAAAACAACTTATTTGCAAGAACATTCTCCTTTTTAAAATATTTATTTGTTTATTTATTCCCTTTTGTTGTCTTTATTGTTTTCTTATTGTTGTAGTTATTATTGATGGCATCATTGTTGGATAGGACAGAGAGAAATGAAGAAAGGAGGGGAAGACAGAGAGGGGGAGAGAAAAATAGACACCTGCAGACCTGCCTCACCACCTTTGAAGCAACTCCCCTGCAGGTGGGAAGCTGGGGGCTCAAACCCTGATCTTTGAGCTGGTCCTTGAGCTTTGTGCCACCTGCACTTAACCTGCTGCACTACTGCCCGACTCCTGAACATACTCCTTTTGAGTGTTATGGTTGGATACTTAGGTGTCTGCTTAGTCGTTTGTCATTCTCTATCTATTTTAAAAATCACCTTATAGGTGACTAATGGGTTGTTGACATATGAGCTCAGTTTCTTCTTTTTTCTCCCCCACTTTGCTTGGTTCATAGCGGCAATCATTCAAGTTCATTACATTTCTCATTTGAAGTAACCCTTATCTTCTTTTCCCATGACATTTGAATGTCAGTGGCTTGTTACCATGACATCTGTGTTTATTGAAGTGTTTGTTTTCCACTGTATGTTACAGGAGGGACAGAGCCTGCTCCCTTCCACTGTTCTTTTATGGCCTAGGTGTGGTGCACCCAGTGGGTGGTGCCTATACAACCACTCAGTGAATAAATACAACTATTAGTTGATCAGTTTCCAAGCTGGAATCTATATCCTACTCTACATGAAAATACACTACTTTCAGATTTGATGAGGCTCTGTTGTGTTCTGACATGACTTCAACATATTCATTCAGTGGTAAGAGGCATAATGTGTCACAGGAGGAGAAAGCTGAATATAAAACAAATCACAGCAGACTGGCCTCCAACTCAGAGGAGATGCTGTCACAAACGAAAGTCGGTAGCTCACTGGCTGTGTGAGCAAGATCTGTAGTTACAGGTCACTGTGATCTCTTAAACTTGGCCAGACCAATGAGAATGCAGAGAGACTTGCAACTCCTTTCACACAGAAATTATTTTGGGTCCATGATTGCTCAACAATTTGTTTGGCTTCGTATGTTAACTCTCTTTTCAGTCACCAGGTTCCAGATGTCATCAGGATGCCGGCCAGGCTTCCCTGGATTGATGACCCCACCAATGTGGCATGGAGCTCAGCTTCCCCAGAGACCCACCCTACTAGGGAAAGAGAGAGGCAGACTGGGAGTATGGACCGACCAGTCAACGCCCATGTTCAGCGGGGAAGCAATTACAGAAGCCAGACCTTCTACCTTCTGCAACCCTCAATGACCCTGGGTCCATGCTCCCAGAGGGATAGAGAATGGGGAAGCTATCAGGGGAGGGGATGGGATATGGAGAATGGGTGGTAGGAATTGTGTGGAACTGTACCCCTCCTACCCTATGGTTTTGTTAATTAATCCTTTCTTAAATAAAAGAAAAAAGTAAAATAAAATTTTAAGAAAGAAATTATTTGAGAACTATTTACTTAATGTATTCTAACAATCTCTCGCATACTCTTTAAGAATTTACTGTTAATTAGCATTCCAATGTATTTCAGTAGCTTGGTGGTTATTAATCATTTGGACCCAGAGAACATTAACTATTTAAAGATCTTGCTTGCTTTCAAAAACAAAAAAGTAAAAAGAAAATAATTAAAATAATTTAAAAAAAAACTAAGAAAGGGAGTCGGGTGGTAGTGCAGAGGGTTAAGCACACATGGAGCAAAGCCCAAGGACCGGCATAAGGATCCTGGTTCGAGCCCCCAGCTCCCCTGCAGGGGAGTTGCTTCACAGGTAGTGAAGCAGGTCTGCAGGTGTCTGTCTTTCTCTCCCCCCTCTCTGTCTTCCCCTCCTCTCCACTTCTATCTGTCCTATCCAACCTCAAGGACATCAATAGCAACGATAACTACAACAATAAAACAAGAGCATCAAAAAGGAAAACAAATATATATTTTAAAATTAAAATAAATAAATAAATAAATAAATAAATAAATAAATAAATATCTTGCTTTCACTTTTGCATCAGTTAGTGTTAGCTTCATCTGCCTGTAACAGCAAAAGTGACTTGAGGACTCTTAAACCAAAAGTTTTTTTTTTTTTTTTTTTAATTTCATTCAGTAAGAAGTTCAGGGATAGACAGTCAAAGTAAATAGCAGGAAGATACCAAAACAGTTACCATTTGCTACACAGTCTGTATCACCTCTGTGAGGAGCAAAGAGGAAAGGATTCAAATTCTCGCCAATTCTGATCTCTACCACAGAGCCTCATAAGGTTGAAAGGAAGGAATGGAAATTTGGGTGCAAGAACTTAACTGTATCAACCAATACAGGACCATCACATCTGGTCGCTGTGACAAGCATTTGGGAATTAATGTCACCTTACTTGTTAACAATTTACATAGCACAAGCCACCATCTTGGAAATTTTTTTTTTTTGTGTGTGTGTGTGTGTGAAATGAATATTATGTCCTTCTGGTATAATGTCAGACCTTTAATGAATGTGCCTGAAACACAAAAAGGTAAAGGTATCAATACAGAGACAATACAAAACAAGCATTTTTTAAAATATTTACTTTATTGTTTATTGGATATTGTTCTATAGAAAACTGGGAAATGTTCTACATGTACAAACTATTATTTATTGGATAGAGATAAAAATGGAGAGTGAAGGGGAGGTAGATGGCGAGATACCTGCATCACTGTTTCACTTTTCAGGAAGCTTTTCAGGGGATAAGAGTTTGAGCCTGTGTCCTTTCTGCATTGTATTGTTATACATCCTCATGAAATAAGCACTTTAATTAAAACAAAGACTTCAGG
Organism: Erinaceus europaeus; assembly: GCF_950295315.1. Lineage (NCBI taxonomy): Eukaryota > Metazoa > Chordata > Mammalia > Eulipotyphla > Erinaceidae > Erinaceus > Erinaceus europaeus. The sequence continues at coordinate 134,899,708 of NC_080166.1, read as the reverse complement.
TTTTTTAAAATGTGTAGAGAGCTCATATATAAATTTTTTTTAGAATTTTTGAGACAATTTAGAAAGAGTAAAGGCCTTTGTTTTTGAAGGCTACCAAGAATAAAGACTATTCACATGTGTTAAAATAAGAAAGGTGATAAGCTAAAATAAAAATGGTGTGACCTTATTCTTATTCCCAATGAGCTCTAGAAAGAAAAAGAAAAAAAGCAACTTCTTATGAAGCAAGAGAAGTTTTGTAATTTTTGTGAAATCATTATGTTTTTGTTATAACTTAGACTTCAAGTTCTACTGACGAAAGAAGTTATTTGCAAGAATGGCTTTGGAGAGCTTTGGATACTTATGTATCTTCTTTGTCTTTTGGAATATTTATTTATTTATTTATTTATTTATTTATTTATTTACCTCCAGGCTTATCCCTGGGACTCAGTGCCTGCACTACAAATTCACTGGTCCTCGAGGCTATTTTTCCCATTTTGTTGCCCTTGTTGTGTGGTTGTTATTGCTGTTGTTGTTGGATGGGACAGAAAGAAATCAAGAGAGGAGGGGAAGACAGAGACAAGGAGAGAAAGACAGACACCTGCAGACTTCCTTCACTGGCTGGTGGGGAGCCGCGGCTCGAAATGGATCCTTATGCCGGTCCTTGTGCTTTGTGCCATGTGCACTTAACCCACTGCTCTACCACCCAGCCCCCCACCCCTTTTAAATCAATGTATAGGTGTCTAGTGATTTACAGTAGAGATGTTAACATATGGGTTCAATTTCTCATCTCCTGCAGAGGTGTGTCCAGAGCACTCTCACCTCCATGCTGGGTCCTTTTCTACCATCATGCATCAGGCCTGTAAACACCCTCTGCTTTGACCTTCTCCGTTTTACCCCAATGTCTAGTGTTTGGGGGCAGTAGGCCCCTCACAGACCAATTTTCTCTTTGTGTTTAGCTTTTTGGTCCTTGTAACTTCAGTTCAACCTGTGAATAAAATTAGTCAATATCTTACATGATTAGGGTGCAAAGAACCTAATAATAAACTGATTCTGTTTTGTTAAAAGTGCTAAAGTTTCAGATGTACTAGATTTCTTTGTAACTCCTAAAGTCACATACAGATATATTTTTCCTGCTTAAAAATGCCACCTTGGGGGGGGTAAAAAATGCCACCCTCACATTCACTAAGTTTTTAAATATTCTTGTCTTTTCCCATTCTTCTTTGTCAAGACTAGCTTTGCTTTGGGTGACTTTGCCAATTTTGGAAAGAGTTGGTAACTAATTTTGTGGACAATTGATTCAGGTTTGAGAGTTTTCAGAGTATTTCTTAGGATGAGACTAATTCAATTTTTATTCTCCACGCAACCATCAATGCACAGAGGAATAAATATACCAAGTAATACTAGCTATTATTGGGGTTCTTAAAGACCAGCTAAGTGCCTCCAAACCCATATATATATATCAATAATGTAGAGGCTGCATTTCTCATGACCATTCTCCTTCACACATATACTTCTCACAGATTTTTCCTTTACTTTTTTTTTTTTTTTAAGCCCATCATGAAGTTCTTTGAACCTCTGGAAAATACTTCCTGGCAATTCCTGCTCTTCACAGAGGAAAGTCAGTAGGGGGTCAGTGGAGGATTTATTTGTGAAGGAAAGGAATCAGTTGTTGACCACATTGGACCCAGGAAACTCAGGCATGCACATACACCTGCTAAAATGATCAGCACCTTCCCTGAGCTCACATCAGGAGGACACAGAACAGCAGTGAAAAGAGGGGGTCAGGGAGACAGCTATAGATCCTGCCTTTGGCGTCTCTCCTCCATTTGCCCTGAGACTTCATGTGCTATTGTAAAAATAAAAGAGGCCCATTTGCACACAAGCAAGATTTCTAAGATATATGTATATATACATAGGGACATTTCTCAAATACATTTATATGTACATAGGATTTGTCCTTTGTCACACATACTATGGCACAAGAAGAACGACTGGTTTCTAGATGACAACTCAGGAGGGACTTTCTTTGAAACCTGCCACCCAAGCATCTTTCTCCCCTGGAGGTTTCAGTCAAATGAATCCAGGCCTAGTGCTTTCTTTGCTTCCATTTTAGAGCTTGAGAGAGAGGCAGCATCCAAACACATGCATGAGGGACAAGAAAGACAGTATTCACTGCAGAGCCCCCCAATACTTCATCCGCACTATTCCAGCCTTTAGGTCCATGATTGCTCAAAAATTTGTTTGGCTTTGTGTGTTAACTCTCTTTTCAGCCACCAGGTTCCAGTTGCTACCATGATGCCAACCAGGCTTCCCTGGACAGACGACCCCACCTATGTGTCCTGGAGCTCCACTTGCCCAGAGCCCCACCTTACTATGGAAAGAGAGAGGCAGGATGGGAGTATGGATCCACCTGTCAACGCCCATGTTCAGCAGTGAAGCAATTACAGAAGCCAGACCTTCCACCTTCTGCATCCCACAGTGACCTTGGATCCATACTGAAATTAAAAATGCTGCTAGTCAATACCTTTAGTGAACCTGCACCATAGCTCTTGGGCTCAGGCAAAAATTACTAATGTCATGGGCCCCTTGGAATATACCTAAAATGGACTTCCTAGCTTTTTCCAAAATGGAGACCCCAAATCTCATCTGATGGATTCTTGCCTTTAGGTGTCTGGTTATTAAACAATTTGTTCTGCTTTCTATCTTACTGCTTTCCAACCCATGATGCCAACCTGACATCCCTGGAAAGACAGCCTCACTTATGTGTTCTGGAACTCCACCTTTGCAAAGCTCTACCCCAATAAGGAAAAATAGAAATAGGATGGGAGTATGGATCAACTTGTCATCTTCCATATCCAGTGAAGAAGCAATTATGGAAGCCAGAATTCCTACATTCTGTACTCCATAATGGTCCTGGGCCCACGCACCCAGAGGGATAAAGAATGAATAGGGATCATTCTATTGGAGTGGATAGGATGCAGAGCTCTGGTGGTGGGGATTGTGTGGAATTGGACCCCTCTTATCCTACAAGCTTAAATCATTATTAAATCAATTAAAAAGTAGAAAGTAGATAAAAATGCGGCTAAAATATTGTCATGATTATTTCATGGATACCTTACCTAAGAGAACATATTCTCTTATCATGTTGAAATTCTGATTCTGAAGTCTTGGCAAAATATCTGCAAAGTTGCAGATGGTACTCATTATGGAAAGTATTGATTACAGGTGAATAGTTGATTGTCTTATAGGTTTTTTTTTAAGAAAAAAAAAAGTATTTGTGGTCTAGTAAAAGCACATGGGATCTGGGATCAGAGAAGCTGGTGTTAAAATGAATACTTCCAGTAGTTACCTACCAACCTTCTGCTGTATAACAAATGTTCCCAAACTCGGTGTTGTGAAACCTCCTCTCAAGTCTACAGGTGTGACTGGGCTGGGTAGTTATGACCTAGAGTCTTTCAAGGATAAGATCAAATTGTATATCAGGAAGGTAGTTTTCTGACTGGATTTGTGCACTACTGCTCGTGCCATACATTTTCAGGGAGTTGTTGAGATATAAACCCAGTTATTTGGTTTTGATGATATCTGATGGGTTTACAGCTCAGCTGCCCTCTGAAGACTTATGAAGAGAAAAATCAGAAGACTTCTAATATTGTCACAAGTATGTTCTGAGTAGATGTTTTGAGGCTATGAGAATATTGTTTTTCTTCATATACTTGTCTTCTAATTGTAACTTTAATAGAGGACATTTTCTTGCCACAGTCATTTATATACCTCCATCTATTACTTTAACACCTTATCTGGATATATGTAAACTATCTTTTAAACAGTCAATGAAATTACACTTATAACTTCTTACTGAAATGTGAATGGCTGATTGTCAACACTGAATGAGACAGTCTGATTCCATCAAGAAAATCCCAACTAAGGGATTTAATTTGAATTTCTTGTCCTAAAGACAGAGCTCTTAGTTGTTCTTCTAAATATGAAAACAAGCATATTTATGCAAAGAAACAGATGTACTTGTAAACTCCAAGCAATGACACAGAGACAGTGTAGCTGATTTCTACTCTCAGGTTCAGTGAGTCTTCCAAAGAATTGATAGATAGATACAGGTGGATACTTTTTTAAACTGGGAAGAGATGGAAGGGAATGGAGCTGTGTTTCAGTTTTGCTTTGGGCTCTCAAGAAAAGAAAGGGTTGTGAATCTTTCAAAGCTTTAGGAAACAAGAAAAAACTCAGATAAGCAACCTGACCTCACATCTGAAGGACTTAGAAAAAACGAAAGCAAAGAAAAGCCAAACCAAGCAGAAGGAGTGGGATAACAAAAATCGGAAGAGAAATTAACATCATAGAAAGCAAACAAACAAGAAAAATACATATACAAAGGATCAATGAAGCTAAGAGGTGTTCTTTGAAATGTTAAACAAAATAGACAAACCCTTGGTCAGACTCACTGAAAAACAAAACTAGACCCAAATAACTCAAATTATGAACGGAAGGGGAGAGATCACAACAGACACCATTGAAATCCAAAGCAAAGTGTCAGGCGTCTAAGAACAATTTTATGCCACCAAACTGGAGATGCTGGAGCAGACTGATGGTTTCTAGACACACTTACCCATCCAAGACTAAACCAGGAATAATTACAAATCATGAATAGAACAATTGCAGCCAGAGAAACTGAAATACTCATCAAAACTTCCCCATCAACAAAGGCTCAAGCCTAGATGGCTTTACAAGTGAATTCTACAAGACCTTTGAGAAGGAACGATTGCCTAGACTCCTGAAGTTCTTTCAAAATATTGAAGACACAAGAATACTCCCTAATAACCTTCTACTAAGCCAACATCATACTGATACCAAAAGTAGAGATAGATTCAATTAAAATAGAAAGCTACAGACGAAATCCCTTCCATTATAAAAGTGAATAATAGACTTTCCACTCATTATGGGAAGATACGTTGAGGGAGAAAAATAGAATGACAGCACAATGAAAATGGAGACAGTTGCAGAGAGAAATTGGTGATGTATTTCATCCTTGATGCACAAGGATGATTTCTCGGCTGAGCTGTTTGTTCAGAGTATTGACAGGAGAGAAGCAACCAGCCAGCATTAAGGAATACTTTAGTAACCCAAGCTAGGAGTCAAAATGTTGCCTAAAACAGGACAGGAGTCTTCCATTCCCCAAGGATTAACACCAGGACTCTTTCCTAAAATAGAAAAGGCAGCCCAAGTGTGGTAGTGCCAGACCTTTTGTTGTATAAACTCTGTATCAGACATGTATCTTTCTCTTTGAACTAGTGAAGGACTCTTTCATCTTTGAGGCCAGTAGGGTTCAACACATGGCTTGGGAATCTATCACACAGCACAGCTCTGCCTGTGTACCTCATAAAGAGAGAGCCAGGGACTGGAGTCCAGAATATGAGGTACCTGTAAGCCAAGGGGATCTGCCCATCATCATCTTGCACCTGCTTCTGCTGCAGGGATTTACTGTAACTCTTTGGTAAATGCAAGTTAGATTCTGGATTGAGTCCTTCTCTTGAGGTCAGGCCATATGGTCACCAGTATGAATGTCTCTGCTTCTGGCCAAAAGACAGAAGACTATAATGCATCTAGGAGATCACACCACAAGGTCTGAAAGGGGTCAGCCCAGGAAACTGGAGCATTTTAAGGGATGGACACACATGGAAGTATTTATGCAACTAAATTGTCTACTCTGTCCACACAATTCTATTCCAGGAGATGGGGGAATCTGCCAAGTCTAAATTCAACTTATATCTATTTACCTAGAGAAGATGATAGGCTACAACTTCACTATTCTACATGTTACTACTTTGATAATATATTTCTAGTGTGGTGAAACATGTATAAATATGAATAAGTACATTCCAATTCTTTAATTATTACTTTAAGTATACAATTCAAAGATATGTAGTACTTTTATATTGGTTGTACAGACATCACTGTTATCTATTTCCATAAATTCTTTATCTCAAGTGAAAATTCTTTTTAATGATTTATTTTTCTTGCCACCAGGGTTATCTCTCAGGCAGAAAACAATGTAGCTGAGGAAAATGAACATTAAGAGATCAAGATTTGTTGAGATACATTTGAACTGTTCTAGACTTCAGGTATTTTCTGTTGGGGCAGGTGTAGCTGGGAGATGAAGATCTTTTTTTCTTTTCTTTTTTCAGGCTGTGACTGGTATATTCTTAAGGCTAAACCAAGATTTCTACAGGGTTGTCTTCCTTTTCCTTATATTGTTCCATAGCATTCAACTCTCAGTCAGCACTCTCCTGTAACTCCAGTTCCTGATAAATTAGATTCTGTATGTCTGATGAGACTTTCCTGTTCAAGAAACCTTACATGTGCAGAAATGTAGCATTTCCTTTTGTATCTGCCTTCTTTTCTTTACAGAAAGTTTCCAAGTTCATCTTCACTGTAGCAGGCAGAATAATTATTCTGGTTGAATATTGTACCGTTGTGTGGTCAGGAAAGCTTCCATTTCCCCATTTACCCACCAGTGGACATTTGGGTTATTTTGTACCGTTGAATATTGAAAATAATGATGACCTAGATACTGGTATACAGATATCTGAATGCTTGCTTTGCATTCCTTTGGTATCTGTTCAGGAGTGGAATTATTGGGTCATATGGGAAGCTGAAGGAGCTTCCAAACAATTATTTCTATGGTTATAGATGACACATCTGATATCTGAACCTCTTTGGAAGCCCTACTGCATACAAAGATTAGAGATATATCCTGAGAGTCACCTCAGAGGTCTGAGATTTGGAATGTCTCATCAGCCTTATAACTATTGTTATCTTGTACTTCTTCTCCTTTATTAAATGAAAGATCTGGATTTCTATCAAAATTCAAGGTTCAAAATTTCTGTATTATATACATTAAAAAAAAATTCCCAAGTCAAGCTGTTCTGTGGTATTTCAGATCCTACCAGGAGGCAATAGGAATATATACGTATAAAGAAGGTTCTGAGGTTTTCTGCACTAAAGTATCTTGGATAAAAATTAAGCCTTGAAAAAAATTAAGGTTCATATATCAATGCCACTGATTAAAAAAATACACACACACACACACACACACACACACACACACACACACACACACACACACACACTGTTGGAGTCTTCTGAAAAGGAAAAAATGTCAGTGCTTCTTGAAAGCTTTGCAGGAATTCTTTGTCTTAATATGATGTAAAATTAGATTTTTAAAACTCTGTGAAGGATGCTGAAAAGAAATGTGAAGAGGGAAGAAGAGAAAAATTAAAAGAACCAGAGGTATACTCACAGCCAGGCTCATTTCAAACTGTTTGGGTTCAGCTATAGCCTTTCAAGCCTTTTGAAAACTCTCAGATTCTGACCCCTAGCAGCTCATAGGCTTGAAAAATTAACCAGAAAACTAGCACAAGCTAAATGTCTTTATGTTTGAATTAAAGAACTAAGGAGCTTGCTGCCTTCGGGGCAGGCTTTTAATCAGACTGCCTCTTCATCCTGGCTTTTGACCTTTCCTAAATTCAATTGTTTTTTTTTTTTTCTTTTTTTCCACACTGGTGCCACAAGACCTGAAGAAGAAGAGAAGAAAGGATAGCTTCATCTTTCTTAGCATGGCTTATGTCAAGATTTTTGCCCAGGTAAAACCACCTCTGTGTGGAGGTGACTGACAGACTGCATGGAGAAGTCAAAGGCAGTTTCTGCTTTGGTTAACTTTCCTTTCAGAACAACTGGAAGCCCATTCCAACCCTACTATGAAAAATTCTACAACCCAAGTGTGATTATTCAGACATTAGATTTTTTTTTTATAAAAGTATGAATTTCTCCAATTATTTTTCTTTCTCATCTCTAGAGCAGACTTAGTGAGTCAGAAAAGATGCGGAAAGTGGAGTGGAAGGCTTTGGAAAAAGTCATACAGACATTTCAATTTCAGTTACACATCAACTTGGTATATTAGATTTACCACCTATCTTTTCAGTGAATCTTTCTACACTAACCATTTAAAAATAATCATCAACAGTTGCTAATTATTTATATTGGATATGATTGCATTGAAGTTGTGATGCCCAAGAAATGGGCAAAAATTAAAAACACAAAGAATTTGAAGGGGTACTTGGATGTGATGACAGATATTGCATATCCAATATGACTGTCAGACAAATCAGCAGACAAATGCAGACTAAGGAAAGGGAGCCTTTGCTGACTTCGAATGGTTTCCTTATGTATCACATTTTTTCAAATGTTTTTTTCACTATCTTTTATTTAGTTTTTGCATAGAGGCCGTCAGAAATTGAGAGGGCAAGGAGAAGTAGAGAGGGAGAGAGACAGAGAGACACCTGCAGCCCTGCTTTACTAGCTGAAGAGCTTCCCCCCAGAGGTGGGACTGAGGGCTCGAACCCAGGTCCTTGTACACTGTCACAAGTACACTCAGCCAGGTGCACCATTACCTGGTCCTCAGTCTATCACAATTTAAATGCTTTGTTTCATGACATGAGACAGAGCGAAAGAAAAGTCAGAGCACTATCCTACTGAATACGATACTATGTTCCAACCAGAAACCTAAAATACATGACTCCAGTACTCTACCACTTGAACTGTTTCCCAGCTATTAATGTAACACACATTTCAGGAGTCTGTTTTGCTCCCAGTACTAAGTGTTATATTTCTCATGTATCTCTATATTTGTATTTTCAATTAAATGAAATGTGACTAAGCACTTGTTGCTAGCCTACTTTTTGTCACAAACTCCTTATGTAATAAGTCATTATTAGGTGTAGTATCAAGTGCATTTAATACCATATAATATTACATGTGTGTGTGCGTGTGCGTGTGTGCCTGTGTGTGATTTGTATAAATGCACATACGGAAATGCATAATGCACACTCTACTCTATCACTTACTATGTGGGACTAAATGAACAAGTTGAATTTTCAGGTCTGACCTAAGTCACAAAGTGTCTAACTTTCTGACACAAGATCACCTCTAGGTGCAGGTAGCACTTTTGCAGATTAGGGTAATGTAAAGGTCATTTGGGGCATTCTGAAAACAGTCATTCCTTTCTAATGGAAGGAGTCATTGACCTTGAACAATCTGGAAAACGGCTGTCCCTTCTTCCCCATTCTGAGTATCTATGTTTTATGCAACTAATACATTATAAATTGCAGCCCAGTTCCTTGCCAAGCAGGGAATGTTTAAAAAGGCATGCATCTTATATCCTGGTCACCTCTCTCACCTCCATTATACCGTGGCTCCTTTGCTCACCATTCCTGCCACCATACTTGGTCTTTGTCCAGATCATTATGTCTCCTCTAGCTTTCTGATTGCATGTCACTGAAGTTCACAGTCTGGCTTTGCATTGAATGACCTACACTGAGCGTATTTTTGACCAGTTTTAATCAACTCTCAATTCCATAGACTTAAATGTACTTGACTCTTCCCCCCACCCCCTTCCTTCAACTTCAATAAAAGCAGTCCTGTTTCACTTCATGAGTATTCATTATTCTGATCTTTCCTTAAGTACTCCTTGAACAAATACACGGGTGTTTAGCTACAAAAAATGAAACACAATCTGTTTTTTTTCTTTCTTGCAACACTTTTCCTGGCATTATGCCAGACACCAAGTATAATTCATGAGTAGAGTGTAAGTTCAAGATCAGAGAGTTCCTGGTCTTGAATGTTTGCACAGAGCTTACACTTGATAAAGGGCTTAAAGTCTTTCAAATACACAAATACGCACACACATACACATACACAGACACACACTGCAGTGACACTGAATACTCTAAATACATTCATTGACCTGATTAATCATTCAACCCATGGTTATTAAGGTGGTTGAATTTAACATCTAAGACATCTTACTTGAACCCATGGTCATAGGGAGAAGCCAGAGTTTAAGGACTATAGGTATGTTATAACTTAAGTCTCCTCAGTGATATACATGGACTGACAGTCATTTGCCTGGGAACCAGAATGCTGCTGGTCTCAGTTCTCTTTGAGAAGATTAACCTGTCCTTAAGGTAGTAGAAATTAAGTAAGTTTCCATTGATTAGCTATTGAACGACATGGAGTTTTCTTTGAAAAATTCTTAGCAGTTTAGTGAATTAACTCTAAAAATTCCTATATTCTGTGATCTTTTAAAAGATATGTGTTTATTAAAAATGTGATATTGATCTCATCTAACCTCACATTTACTGTTCTTGATTTTTCTTCCTTTATGGGGGGGAAGGGGATTACTGGTTTATAGTCAACAGTAAAATACAATGATTGGACACTGTAACATTTCTCATTTTTCCACAGAACACTTTATTTTTTCTAATTTTTATTTTTAAAAGAAAAAATTCTGTGATTTTTACCATTAAGGCAATGTGAGTGCATATCAAAAGAGTCTGTGAGTCATTCTGGACTGCACTCAAAATTAGCCACATTCACACTGAGTCAGACATTCCCAGATACTAGTCTCTATTTGTGCCCCTATATAGCAAAATCCATGTTTATGATTATCCGTATTCTGAGGTAGAAGAGACGTGCCATACATCAGAAAGTTACACATAAGCACATCCTTACGCCAGTCCCTACACTTTGCGTCACATGTGCTTAACCCACTGTGCTACTGCCCAACACCCTATATATATATTTTTTAATCCTTAAAGTGATGGCTTGCCTACTTTAAGTTTGGATACCAGAAGTATCTGCTAAATCATTATATAGCTTCATTATATATCCTCATTATAAAATTAAAACATCATTAAAATGTTTGGTTCTAAGTGTAAACACCTTACAACTGATATGCTCAACCAGAACAAAATTGAGATTAAGAGGTGTTGTTAATGATTCTTCTCTGATAATAGATGCACAGTGAGACTTTCCAAGATAGTTGTTTGAAAAACACTGAGATAAAAAAAATGCTTTGGGAAATCTTTAAGAGATAACACTAATACACTTTGCCCAAATGTTGTATCAAAATCTTCACTTCCATTGTAAGCTGACATTGAAAACATCAAGGTATACATTCATAAAATCTCCAAGGAATTTCTCTTCTAAGGATTGCATATAACTCAGGAATGAATAACTTAAAGACATACTGACTCTATATTATAGCATGTGAGTTAAAATAACAACTATTCTGTTTATATATAAACATTATATATATATATATTTTTTCTTTCAGTGAACATCCCAAGTGTCTTTTTAAATACCAAAGTTATGGTCCTAATATGGTCTCTTAATATTCTTGTTCCATTGACTGATGACTTCCTTGAATGAAATCAATATTTTTAACTGATTTTTTTTTTAACTGAAGCACTGCTTAGCGCTGGCTTATGGTAGTGCAGGGGCTTGAACCTGGGGTTTTGGAGCCTCAGAAATGACAGTCTGTTTGCATAACCATTATGCTATCTACCTTATGAGAATCAATATTTTTATTATCAATTAATATGATTTTCTTCTTTTGACAAATATTCAAATAAAACTTTAAAACCAAGATTTTATAAGCCTGTTGTCACTTTCACTTCTATTAAGGCACAGTTATTGAAAAACAATTATGCAATCATGTCTTTCTGAGTAGGGGGGTGCACTGGTGAAGGAGTAAAAAAAATGCTTATGTGTGTGGGGAGGAGAGAAAGTGAAAGAGTAAAGAGAGAGGGAGGGAGGGAGGGAGGGAGGGAGAGAGAGAGAGAGAGGCAAAGAGGCTGATATTTAAATTTCTTTGTGGTGAGCAGTGACCTGTCTTGATTGAACAGAACATTAAAGTGACTTTAACATTAAGAGTAAAATCAAGTGAGCTGTTATAGCAATTCTTGCACATCAGCATTGAACATCTTACCCTGATGAAAGCCTCTCAGAGGATTCCAGGATAGCTGCTCAGAGAGGAACTATTCACTGTTGGGAAAAGAAAAAAAAAAGAAAAGAAAAGAAAGTACTCTTAATCATTTGGAAAAAGAATTACAACAAGTCACCATCTGTACTCCATCAGCAAAGAGGGGATAGAGTTGGACAGAGGTATACACTTGGGTCAGCACACTGCTGTGTATTGAATTATCTAACCAATAGAGAAGTGCAAATAGGCATAATCGTGAGATGTTTGCCACATACGGCTCTTTTGTTTTTAAATCACTTTATTGAGGGATCAGTTATTCAAGACCATTGTTTTTACACGGTCACATGTTGACATTTCCTCAGCTTAGGCGTTCGCACACTTCACCCACCACTCAGTGGTCACCTCCTTCCAGTGAAGAGCTGTGTGCCTCCAAGCCTTCCCGTCACCTCCTGTCAGATTCCTTCTTCAGAGTCCCTGGATCTAATGCAATAGACTACACTTTATTAATGTCTTACCACTTTATTTTCCCTTGTTTTACTTCTTTCTTCCATGGTTTTACTTTTATACATTTGGCTAGTGTTTTAATGTTGGTGTATGGGTTAATAAGGTTACAGAGTGGTAGTTCCTCACTTCACTCACCAACTGAAGTCTGCCCCCAGGCAACACATACATACATATACCTGCATCAGTGAAAAACACCATTGTTATCACTGTCTTTTTTTTTTTCTATGTCAATCCCTTTTTATTTTTTTTATTGGGGGACTTAATGGTTTTTTATTGGGGGACTTAATGGTTTACAGTAAATTCCTCCTACAGTAAATAGCTCCTACGCTATTTAATATTTACATCAATCACCTCCCAGAAACTTCTTCAAGGAAGTTCATCTATGCCGATGACATCTGCTGTGCAACTCAGGCATCCAAGTTCGACATCCTCGAGGGAATCACTCACGAAAGACATGTCTCTGATATCTGATTACTGTAAAAAATGGCGACTAATCCCTAGCACTGCAAAAACGGTATCATCTGTTTTCCATCTACACCATGCCTCGGCCTCACGTGAGCTTAATGTGCAGCTTGGCGATACGAGAATCCGGCATGAAGCCCAGCCAGTCTATCTTGGCGTTACTCTCGATCGCACTCTGTCATTTCACGAACATCTCATAAAAACTGCAGCAAAGGTGGGCACGAGGAATCACATCATTGCAAGACTGGCCAGCTCCTCATGGGGCGCGAGCGCTTCCACACTACAATCATCATCTCTGGCATTATGCTATTGCACTGCAGAATACTGTGCCCCAGTATGGTTCCGTAGCCCCCATGTCCACTTGGTCGATTCCAAATTATATTCCTCCATGAGGATCATTTCTGGAACCATCCGTTCCACCCCGGTCCCATGGCTGCCAGTTCTTAGCAACATCGCCCCGCCAGATATTCGTCGGGATGCGGCATCATCTAAGTTCATTTCCCACATCTACGCTCGACCAGACCTGCCAATATACGCGGATATCTTTGCCCACCCTGTCCAACGCTTGACGTCTCATCACCCAATCTGGTCCCCTACGTCTACACTGAACTCCTCTGTTCCAGACTCTTGGAAACAGAGCTGGCAGTCAGCTGAGGTAAAGAACAAACACCTCATCACAGACCCCTACAAGCGTCAACCCGGCTTTGACCTAGCACGTTATGATTGGGCCCTCCTCAATCGCTATCGAACAGGCCATGGCCGGTGCGCTGCTATGTTCCATCGCTGGGGAGCCAGAGACGACCCGAACTGCCCCTGCGGCTACAGACAGACTATGACCCACATAGTCAACGACTGCCACCTCTCCAGATTCAAAGGAGGTCTCGAAACTTGACATCAGGCTCAACCTGATGGTGTTGACTGGCTACGGAAGAAGGGCAAACGCTAGAAGAAGAAGAAGTAAATTCAGTCATTGGGACATGAGCAAATTTTTTTAAACTTCCATAAAACTCTCTCACACCTCACCTTGCTTCTCATCAGCCAGAAGCACCATGACCTGAAGCCACATGCATACTCCCAGAGTCCTTTGCTTTGAAGCAATACACCAAGCACAGCCCAAGTTCTGTTTTTTGTTTCCCTTTTTGTTCCTATTTCTCAACTTCTGTCTATGAATGAGGTAATCCCATATTTACCCTTCTCTTTCCTGATGATCTTACTTAATATAAGTTCCATCCAAGGTGTGGTGAAGAAGGTGAATTTAACATTTTTAATCACTAAGTATACTCTACTGTGTATATTTACAGCTTTCTTAGCCACTCACCTATTGTTCTATGAAACCACCACCACCCTGATACCAAAAACAGAGGCACAACAGCAATAAAAAGAAAACCACAGACCAATATTTCTAGTGAACATAGATGCTAAGGTATTGAACAAAATTCTAGCCAACCAGATACAGGAGTATATTAAAAATAGTGTACATTGTGACTAAGTATGATTCAGCCTAGACTTCTAGGCTGGTTCAATATATGTAAATCAGTCAATGGGATTCACCACATCAATTAAAGAAAAAACAATTACATAGTTGTTTCAACAGATGCGAGAATGCCTTTGACAAAAATCTAATATGCTTTCATGATCAAAACATCACAAAAATGGAAAACAATGGGCAATTTCTCAATCTAGTCAAATCTATATACAGTAGACTGACAGCCAACATCGCACTCAGTGATGAAGAACTGGAAGCATTGTCAGTTACATCAGGTACTAGACAGCACTGCCCACAGTCACCATGACTATTCAATAGAGTGTTAGAAGTTCTTCCCATAACAATGAGGGAGGAACAAGGAACTCAAGGGGTACTGACTTGGAGAGAAGCTAAGTAGTCAGTATTTGCAGATAATATTGTTCTATACATAGAAAAAAAAAAAAAAACACCTAGAGAATCCAGAAGTTAAGCAGGACTTTGAATGTTAAGATGACTTAGAGCACTTCCTCAAGTCTCGTGATTAACCATAGTGAGCTCTAGTCTTCTGTGGAAGATACAGAATTTCAGATCACCAAGACAGCTAGCCTGGGAGGTGGCCTGTTTTGCTACGCACAATGTTCATAGCACTGAGACAAACTTCAGTGTCATGGTGTCTATCCTTCTCTGTCCCCATCCCTTCTGCACGGAATGAAAAATAGCTCTGATGCATGAAAATCTGGTAGCAATGAAAATAAAAAAATAATATTAAGATAAGAAAACAGAGTGAATTCTCATTCTACAACTTATTTTTCTGCTGTAGACCCTCGATAATACTTTTTTTTTTATAGAGACAGAGTAAAATTGAGAAGGAGGGGGAGATAAGAGTAGGAGAGAAACACCTGCACCACTGTCTTTACTGCTTATGAAGCTTCCTCCTACAGGTGTGGACCATGGACTTGAACCTAGGCTCTTGGATATGACATCATGTGGATGGATATGCATTCTTCATCATTGGATAACATGATAAGTCACCTATTTTTATTAAAATGGATTAATGTAGTTGTTTGGGAAGTGGCACAGTAATTGAATATACCAGAATCTGTTCTCTCTCAACCTTTCTCTCCCATTTTACCTCGTTCATAGGTAAACTAAATCTGTAAAAGACTTATTAATATACACAACACATTGCATTTCGGAAATTAAAGGTATACAACTATACCTTGCTCCTGCTATGATGAACAATTTATGCTTCCTTTGATAGGGAATAGGAAGGCGATTATGTTGGACTAATACACGCAAAAATGTGTCTGATAGACAACAGAGGACATCTGCAGGAACACTGGACAAGACCAGCTGCTTCCAGAAGAGGTACTTAATCAATAGATGCCAATGACAAGACATCTCACCTGCTCTCATTTTGTTTTGCTTGCTTTATTTAGATGTATTTTTGGCCACTTAAGTGTACTTTGAAATGATTTTGAAATTAATATTCACAGTGTGCAAAACATAACAGATGTTACTCACGAGTGTAGGAGGTTTATGAAGTTAAGTACTGAGGGAGGGGGTTGGAGGTTGGGTGGTAGTGGACCTGCTAACACACATATTACCATGTACA
This sequence comes from Erinaceus europaeus, assembly GCF_950295315.1. NCBI lineage: Eukaryota > Metazoa > Chordata > Mammalia > Eulipotyphla > Erinaceidae > Erinaceus > Erinaceus europaeus. The sequence continues at coordinate 134,883,853 of NC_080166.1, read as the reverse complement.
ACAAAGATCTTAATTCAAGACCCCGGTCCCCATCTGCTGGGGGAAAGTGTCACAAATGGTGGAACAGTAAGTATTACAAGTAGGCTTCTCCCTTCCTTGCCTTTTCTCTCTTCTTCTCTATTCCTATTTCTATCAGAAAGAAATGGAAAGGGAGTCGGGCTGTAGCGCAGCGGGTTAAGCGCAGGTGGCGCAAAGCACAAGGACCGGCATAAGGATCCCGGTTCGAACTCCGGCTCCCCGCCTGCAGGGGAGTCGCTTCACAGGCGGTGAAGCAGGTCTGCAGGTGTCTATCTTTCTCTCCTCCTCTCTGTCTTCCCCTCCTCTCTCCATTTCTCTCTGTCCTATCCAACAACAACAACAACAACAATAATAACTACAACAATAAAACAAGGGCAACAAAAGGGAATAAATAAACATTTAAAAAAAAAAGAAAAAGAAAAAAATGGAAAGAAAAATAAGGGTGAGGGTAGCCACCAACAACAATGGAATCCTTATTCAAGCACCAAGCACAAGGACAATTTTGGTTGAAAAAGTGTTGTGTATCTTGAGGGAAGCAGCTCGGATAGTTGGCATCACCTTCAGAGACACCTTTGCTATTTGTGTCTTCCTGACTGGCCATTGACCCACATTTCTAATCCCTCACTTTACTCTAATACCTGCCTTTGTTCCAGAGCTATTATATCATGAGCACAAAGAAAGTTTGGCATTTTCAGTTTTGCTAGGAAAGATTTATTCCAGTCAATCATCCTTAAAAAAAAAATGGAGTCTGTTTTCATGAGCACAGCTTAAACTTTTCTTGTAGAAAAATTTAGTCTTTGGTTTTAGGGCTCTGGATAATATATATATATATATATATATTGTTATATATATGATTATATATATTATATATATATTATCAGGTACTCAAAAGTATTGCAGGTTTAAGTATAAGAAATATCTCTTCAGTTCTATTGTAAAGAAAAGCAAAGAGCCTCTGGAGAATGTCTGAGCAGTAACGCCAAGTCCAAGGCTAGATTTCTATGAAAGTAAACATCACAGTGAGAACTCTGGAAGGAATTCAAGCTTACCTCTTGATAACAGTTCCCTTATTCTATTCATAATTAAATTCATTTCTCTCTGTTCTGGCAATGAACATTCACACACATCTATAACTCTTGTCCATTTATTTTATTATATATTTACTTATTTATTTTAGTGAGAGAAAGATACATGGGCAGGGGTAGAGAAAAAAGAAAGAGAACAACCAGAGCCTTGCTCATCACTGGCTTATGGTGGTGCTGGGATTGAACATGAGACACCAGAGCCTCAGGTATTTTCGCATAACCACTATGCTGTTTCCCCCATTTTCCCCACAGCTATAAGTCTAGGAAGCTTGGTTCTTGTTCATGATTTTTTATTTAAACTGAATCACATTTCCTTGGTGAAAATTAATTTAAAACACAGGTAAAACAGGCAATATTAATTTAGAGGTTTCCTAAAACTAAAACTTGAGAAAATGTAGATAATACAAACTCATGATACCACAATTTTTTTTCTTTTCTTAGACCTGTCATGACTGAACAAGACTGAGCATTCTTTGACATTAAGAATCCATAGGAGGGGGGGTCTGGCAGTAGCGCAGAGGGTTAAGTGCACATGGCAGGAAGCGCAAGGACCCGTGTAAGGATCCCGGTTCGAGCCCCCGGCTCCCCACCTGCATTGGGTTGCTTCGAAAGCCGTGAAGCAGGTCTGCAGGTGTCTATCTTTCTCTCCCCCTTTGATTTCCCCTCCTCTCTCCATTCTATCCAATGTCAACAATAACAACATCAATAATAATAACAACAATAAAAACAACAAGGGCAACAAAAAGGGAAAAATATCCTCCAGGAGCAGTGGATTCATAGTGCAGGCACTGGATGCAAAAAAAAAAAAAAAAAAAAAAAACCATAGGAGCAAGACAATAAGACACTGCAACCAGGACCTAACTGTGCACAGAGCTCCTATTTTTATAGCTAGAACTCCTAGAAGAGATCACTATATAGAGCTGCATCCTTTCGCTTTTGACACACATGTCATCTAAGAGCAGAAAACCTTTAAAAAGAAAGAAAAACAGAGGGTGGATATTCGAGAAGAGAGATAAAGAAGTAGAGGTAAGAGAGAGAACCAATCATAAAAGAAAGATTGTTTGATGATACAACGAAACAGGGCAACTCTACTGTAACCCTCTCCACAGAGTTCTTACAAATATGTCTTTTTTTCTTCACTGAAACTCTCTAGGGTGGAATGAAACTCAACCTTTACCAGAAGGACACACCGACTAATATGACCTGCTTATTTCCATAAAGTCAGTAGGTGACAAAGCTCTCTTCCGTAGGCATCATCGCTTCCATGTTTTGTTTGAAATCCTGATCTTACTGGCATATGCACATTCACGTTTACTTGGTAAAATGATGTTTGATCAAAGTAGCAACCACAACGATGCCCACATTCAACAACATTTCCTAGGAATGTTCTTCCTCCCAAGATGTAAAATGGGAAAAGAGAAAAATCGAACAGTGTGAAATTCACAGGGAGTCTTTGTCAGAACCAGAGCATTTTGTTTAATCCACATTTCTTTCCATTTCTTATCCTCAGTAATCCTTGGGAAAAAAAAACAAACGAGGAGGCCAAACTTTGTATTTTAATTAGGACTTCACTTAGCATTTGTAACTTTGAGGAGCTAAAGTGAAAAAGAAATTCTTTGGGTGTGAAAGAAGAGAGGTGAAGTTTGCTTTCCTCATGAATAATGCTTATGTCGCTTGAGAGTAAATGGCAAACTTGAGATTAAATCTGTGGACCCAAGTGAATAAAAAGGCAGACATGTTGCTTCCAATTGTAGCAAATAAATCAATGTCTCGTGTAATATGAGCCAGGGAGAGTAAAAGAGAATTTGTAAGAGAAAGAGAAACACCTGGAATGGTGATTGTTGAATAATTGTAACAGCTGAACACTTCTTTGTCTTTTTCCATCACTTAAATGATAGTCAAGTCTGAGGAATTAGCAAATCATTTTCATTTTTTAAGAGTCTTCGCAGGGAGGGAGAGTTTGCCAATAAACGTATTGACTGACCTTCAAAAAGTCGTTTCTTAAAACTACAGTTGCTTTTTTCTTATCATCATGCTACCAACTATTCAATGAATATTGGCATTTCGCTATGTATTTGAATTATCTTTTAAATCATTTCTCGTAGTGAGAGGAATATGCTGCTAATTAAACTTGTGTTAAGTAAAATTTAAACCTAGTCTAAGTTTTTTTGTTGTTGTTGTTCTTGTTTGTTTTGTTTTGTTGTTTTTTTTTCAATCAGTGCTTACTTTAGTTAGGGAGAAAATTTTTTTTCTTTATCTTTAAAATCAATGTCCACATGTTTCCTTGTTGGTAAATATACTCTATCCTTAAGTGAAAATGTTCATTGTGAATTAATATTGCCAAAGTTTCTATTCTTCTAATTCTCCTCCTCCTCCTCCTCCTTCTCCTCCTCCTCCTCCTCCTTTTTCTTCTTCTCCTCCTCCTCCTCCTCCTTTTTCTTCTTCTTCTCCTCTTCCTCCTCCTCCTCCTCCTTTTTCTTCTCCTCCTCTTCCTCTTCCTCCTCCTCCTCTTCCTTTTTTGCCAAAGTTCTTTTAGCCTCTCTTTTCATGTGCATTTTAACTTGAGTTGCCAATAAGTAGATCTAGCTTCCTAGGTGACTGTACAGAGAAAAGCACAGAATTTGTCAGTGTGGTGTACTGACTTTGATCCCCGGCACACCACATATGCCAGAGTGATGTGTTGCATCTGTCTCTCAACAATATCTATGCGTAGAGACAGAAAGGAGAGAGAAAAGAGTCTGAGGCTGAGGTGGTATGGCTTACTCTGTACAGTGCACATGCTACCAGGCTTGAAGATGCAGGTTCAAGTCCCTGTCCCCCACCGGCAGTGGGGAAGATTCATGAGCAGAAATTTTGTACCACAGATTTCTCCCTTTTTAATGTTAATTGTATTTATTATTAGATACAGAGAAATTGAGAGGGAAGGGAAATAGAGAGGGAGAGAGAGAGAGAGAGAGAGAGAGAGAGAGAGAGAGAGAGAAACACCTTCAGCTCTATTTGTGCAGCTTCTTCCCTGCAGGTAGGGGCCAGGAGTTTAAACCCAGGACCTTGCACACTGTAGCATGTGTTTGTGCTTAGCCAAATGCATCACTGCCTGGCCCCTCTTTCACTCTCTCTCTCTCTTTCAGTCTTCCTCTATCTCTCATGCTCGATGAAAATAAAACAAACCAAAAAGTAAGAAAACATGTTTTCAGGGAAAGGTAGAGTAGCATAGACAACAAGTCAGAATGATAATCCTGGTGGCAAAGATGAAAAAAATATATATAAAGAAGGTAAGAAATGAATCCATCCCTAAAGACCTACAGAGGTATGCATTCCAGTTGGTAAAGTCCATAAAGCTGCAGACACCAAATGTAACCTGTATTTATATATTGAGGTATGTTTCTGGGGGTCTAATTTCCACATTGCTTTTTTTTTTCCCCTGCTGTTTGCCTAATAAAATGGAGATGAAACTTCAAGTATCTAGATCTACTTTAAGATCCATTTGAAAAGTTTTTTTAAAAAATAAAAATATTGATCTGGGGGATGTCGGGATATTTCCACTTTAAAGTGGTGAGTTTCCCATTGACACTGATGCTACACCTGATGAACTTTGCTTTCTAAGATACAATGCATTATCCCTTAGACCAATTCTTTGTTTCTCAGGGGTTTTTTGTTGTTGTTGTTGTTGTTTTGTTTTGTTTTGTTTTAAGATCTATTTGTTTATTAATGATTGGGTATTAGGAGACAGAACCAGAGCATTACTCTGACACATGTTTTACCTGGGAACAAGCTTGTGACTTCATGCTTGAAAGTCCAACACCTTATCCACTGTTCCACCTCCCGGGCTGCACCCTTCCTAACTTTTACTTCTTTTCTTGTACCTAACACTTCTTTTTTTTTTTTTAATTTTTTATTTAAGAAAGGATTAGTGAACAAAAACATAAGGTAGGAGGGGTACAACTCCACACAATTCCCACCACCCAATCCCCATAACCCACCCCCTCCCATGGTAGCTTTCCCATTCTCTAGCCCTCTGGGAGCATGGACCCAGGGTCGCTGAGGGTTGCAGAAGGTAGAAGGTCTGGCTTCTGTAATTGCTTCCCCGCTGAACATGGGCGTTGACTGGTCGGTCCATACTCCCAGTCTGCCTCTCTCTTTCCCTAGTAAGGTGTGTCTCTGGGGAAGCTGAGCTCCAGGACACATTGGTGGGGTCTTCAATCCAGGGAAGCCTGGCCAGCATCCTGGTGGCATCTGGAACCTGGTGATTGAAAAGAGAGTCAACATATGAAGCCAAACAATTTGTTGAGCAATCATCGATCCCAAGCTTGGAATAGTGGAGAGGAAGTGTTAGGGAGGTACTCACTGCAAACTCTAGTGTACTTCTGCTTTCAGGTATATATTTTGCAGTAGTTTATGGATACGTGTGCACATAAGCTCTCTCTCACAGAAACTGGTGTATATCTAGATTATGGGACTTTGTTAGAAGGTGAACCACCTGAGATGAAATTAGAGTGTACTATAAAAGGAAAGGTCTCACCCGAGTAATGAAGCTGAAGGGTTGTCATTCCACACGTGAAGTCTCTGGATACAGTCTGAGGTGAAGCATGTTGAGGTGGCAATCGTTGCGTTGGTTAGGTTGTGATCGGCGGATGCAATATTATTTGGTTTGGATTGGGAGATGCATACGGGAAAGTGGGCCCTATCCAAGGGTTCCAGGACTGGGGGAAGTAGGGGCTCTATAGTGGAGATGTGAGGTTCCTGATGTCTTAGGGTTCAAAAAGACAATCGATAACCCTAAAACACTTCTTTTTTAAAAAAAAAATTATCTTTGTTGGAAAGAGACAGTCAGAAATCAAAAGGGCAGGGGGAGAAAAAGAGGGAGAGAGAAAGAGAGACACCTGTAGCCCTGCTCCACCACTTGCAAAGCTTTTCCTCTGTAGGTGGGGACCAGGGGTTGGGTACTTGTGCATTGTAACATGTGTACTCAACTAGGTGCGCCACCACCTGCCCCCAATTCTTTGTTTCTAAGGCATTGCTGAACCTGATCAACGTGACTCACAAATCACACTGTCTGAGTAGAGTCAAGGCATTTATCTTCCCACCAAATTTGTGAAGAAAGCACATTGTTAATTTTTTGCTGACAAAATGTGCCTCTACAAGTATGTAGTTGCTTCAGGAATATATAATTTACAGCTGGATTTAATACAAGCACATGTAGGGGAAACACTATATAATAATAAATCAAAAGAAAGGAAAGATTAAATTCATTGGACAAAGTATTGCTAAAAAATAGTAAGACGTCAAAGACCTCTCTCTCATGAGAGAACGCACGTCATTTTCACTGGTATTTTATCAGCAAAAAACACATAACATGATTCTATCCAAGCTTAATTGGGGAAAGGGATGAGGGATGGACAAGTACAGTTCATCTGTCCAGGAAAAGAGGAGGTCCTGACAGTACTGTGGATATCACAGTTCGAGCCCCCAGCTCCCCACAGCTCCCCACAGCTCCCCACAGCTCCCCACAGCTCCCCACAAGCAGGTCTGCAGGTGTCTGTCTTTCTCTCCCCCTTTCTGTCTTCCCCTCCTAGCTCCATTTATCTCTGTCCTATCCAACAAAGAACAATATCAACAATAACAATAATAACCACAAGAAGGCAACAACAACAAGGGCAACAAAAGGGGGGAAATGGCCTCCAGGAGCGGTGGACTCATGGTGCAGGCACTGAGATCCTGCAATAACCCCGGAGGCAAAAAAAAAAAAAAAAAAAAAAAGACAGTACTGTGGATATATACATGGTAATACCAGGCAATGTGGAAAGAGCATGAATATACATGATCCAAAGAGATTCAACTCAGCTCTCCAGAGCCCTGCCCCACTGGGGAAAGACAGAGACAGCCTGTAGGTCTGAATCCACCTGCCAATGTCCGTGTCCAGTGGAGAAGCAACTACAGAAGACAGAACTCCCATTTTCTGTCCTCCCAAAATAATTTTGGTTCATACCCCCCAGCAAGGGAGAAATGATGGGGGAGGGAGATGAACAGAGGACTCTGAACTTAAACTTCATCAGGACCAGGAGAGAGAAGAGGAAAAGAAGAAGAGCAATCAGAGGTAGTAATAGGTTCTTCTTCTTCTAGCGTTTGCCCTTCTTCCGTAGCCAGTCAACAGCGTCACGTTGAGCCTGATGTCAAGTTTCGAGACCTCCTTTGAATCTGGAGAGGTGGCAGTCGTTGACTATGTGGGTCATAGTCTGTCTGGAGTCGCAGGGGCAGTTCGGGTAATAGGTATAGAAGTGACTTGGAAAGGAAGAAAAATGGGACCATAAGAAAAAATGGGCAAATATATACACTTATAAACTAATAGTTAACCCACATCTGTGACCTTGGGTTTAAGACTGTAGCTCCCAATGGAGGGAATGTGGACACAGAACTCTGTTGGTTGGAAGGTTGTGGAATTATACCCCTGTTATCTTATAATGTTATGAATCAATTCTAAGTCACTAATAAATTTAAAATAAATAACAGAAAAGGAGATGTTCAACAATATAAAATTTATTGCATATATTGGGTAGACAGGAAAGTAGTGACATAATTTTCTATGTTTTTCTATGCAAAATACATTACGATTCTTCCAACGACCCAGTATTTTCAGATAAGCATAAATTATATAATGTATGCCTATATGTCGCTATAAGATATTCATACGTGAGTCTATAAATAAGCTATTGCAGCTACACTAGTAGATGATTGTTATGTCAGTGAATATTTGCATATTTATCACAGTTCTGCCTCTAACTCTGAGAGCATTTTTAAAATCAGTTATCAATAACAGTATTCTGAAAGTATAAACTTCTCTAAATTTGGCTGAAAAAGATTAAAAATAAGACGATAGAATTTTTACTGTTGACAATTGTGCCCTCAAGTGTTAAATTTATTCACAAGTCTTTAAAGGCGTAATTAGATCCATTTTATTCTATCTTACTTGTACTATAATTATAACATGACCTTTGTTCTATTTATACATACAAGCCGTCTACTCTAAAAGGATTTTTTTTTCTAAAAAAATAAGCCTGATAATAGTCTGATTCCATAACAATATTATACAGCAGATCATAGATGACCTTACCATGGAGAATAAAAATAAATAAGTAAATAAAAGACACCTGCATTAGAGATTAATTTCCTGATACTCTGTCTAATTTCATCATGCTGAGCCAGCCAAGGACACCTTCCTTGTACTATCATTTGACGGAAACGATTTCCATGTGTTTTGTGATTCAACTCCATTCTGCTTTAGATAATAGAGTGACTTCAAACATTTCAGCTCTTCAACTGACTGCCTAAGTATGCCTTGTAAAAATTGCCTTTTATTGTCAGGGTACTCTAAATTGTAAATAAGAAGTGGGGAATAAATTTGGGGCACTCACATAGTAGCACTCACATTTCAGAGAGATTTCACATTTCAATGCAATTTACAAGTATGACATCAAGCATTAGTGGCGTTATTTCATTTTTGTATCAGAGGGATTCTAAATTTGATGTGACAACCTGAACTCCGAATTTCCCTGTTTGTATCTGTCTGTGCGTGCGAGTTTAATCCACATTTTTGCTATGCGGTTCTAAACACTGCCATACTTCTAACTTTTAAACCAGAAACAGGTGGTTAAATATACACAAAAGCCACTCTGACAACTGTAACTTCACTTGCGGTATTATAGTGAGGAGTACATGTCATATTTGTGAGTATCTTATACATTCTTTGACCATTTCTCTTGAGGAAAATATTTATTGAAAATTAATGAAAGCTTTTTCTTTTTTCCTGTAGAGACAGGAAGAGAGAGTGTTAGAAAATTTAAGAGAGATACCAAAAACATTGCTGGGGGATGGGTGTAGCGCAGCAGGTTAAGCGCACGTGACATAAAGCACAAGAACCACAGAAGGATCCCGGTTTGAGCCCCTGGCTCCCCACGTGCAGGGGAGTCGCTTCACTGGCAGTGGAGCAGGTTTGCAAGTGTCTGTCTTTCTCTCCCCCTCTGTCTTCTCCTCCTCTCTCCATTTCTCTCTGTCCTATCCAACAACAATGGCAACAATAATAGTAACAACAACACCAATAAACAACAAGGGCAACAAAGGGGAAAAAATGGCCTCCAAGAGCAGTGGATTTGTAGTGCAGGCACCGAGCCCCAGCAATAACCCTGGAGGCAAAAAACAACAACAAAAAGCATTGCTATACTTTTTGTGAAGCACTCCACTTGCAGGAGGGATCAGAGGTTGAACCTGGATCCTTGCATCATATGCACTCAACCCAATGCCTCCACCCCACCCCTGAAAGCATTTAAAAAAAAATATTTTATGTATTTATTATTTGATAGAGACAGAGAGAAATAGAGATGGAAGGGAGGGGGAGAAAGAGAGAGAGAAAGAAGAGAGACACCTGCAGCCTTGCTTCACCACTGGTGAAGCTTTTTCCCTACAGGTGGGGGCCAGGGACTTGAACCTGAGTCCTTGTACACTGCTGTGTGTGCACTTACCCAGGTGTACCAACGCCTGGCCCTGTCCCTAAAAGCTTAATAAAATCTCAGATTCCCAGGCACTTTGTTCTTAAAGGACTCCATTTTCAGTTCTTATTGACTTGATGTCAGACACTTCATGGTTTGAAGAGCAGCTACCCTTAGGATATTTTCCAGACTTTCCTAGTATGTCTCCAGCCAGTGCTGGAATCATGAATGCATGGTCAGCACTAGTTAATTTTGAAGTTTCCTCTTGGTATTCACAGGCGGTGAAGCAGGTCTGCAGATGTCTGTCTTTCTCTCCCCCTCTCTGTCTTCCCCTCCTCTCTCCATTTCTCTCTGTCCTATCCAACAATAAATGACATCAACGATAACAATAATAACCAAAATCAGGCTACAACAACAAGGGCAACAAAAGGGGGAAAAATAGCCTCCAGGAGCAGTAGATTCATAGTACAGGCACTGAGCCCCAGCAATAACCATGGAGGCAAAAAAAAAAAAAAAAAAAAACAGAGAGGAGAATGGAAGACATATGCAGTGTTGCTTCATAACTCATAAACTTCCTCCCTGAGGGCTTGCATCTATGCACTGGCATATGCTAATGTATGTTTTCCACCTGATGCATCACTCTCTGCTCCCTAGACTCTTCCGTCTGCTTAAAACAAGAATGGAGAACCAAGAGGATGGGAAGAGGAGGTGAGGGGTTTGAGGTCCTGGTGCATGATGATAGAAAAAAAAATACTCTTAAGTTAGGGGTGAGAAGGTTTCTCAGACTTCTGTGTTGGGAAGATAAATTATACCCAGGTGTCAACTGCTATACTGTAAACCATGAATCCCTCCAATAAAATGGTTTGGAATAAAAAGAAAAGAAAACCTCTGTGCATCACTGCTCTGTTGTGAGACCTCTGATATCTCAGAGCCCGCTATGGAGTCCTGGGAAAGTTGAATGTGCTTCTCTGTGAGTCCCTGCCTTACATCATTTTTGTGCCTTGAACAGGATCAAGTCTAGACCTTTCCATAGGGTCCCATCATTCTCCTGGCCTGTCTGTGGTCTCATGTGGATTTCTGAAGCCTCAGTGGGATTTTTTTTTTAAGTCTACTTCAGCTCTCTCCTTGACTTGGGGGTGTAAGTTGCACTTTTCCAGTGAGGGATCCTGTTTGGAAGGAGAAGCAGGAAGGAATGTGTATAGTTGTGTACAGATCATCCTTTACCATTTAAACTATCACAGCAAACTTAGCAGGCTTTAAACTTCATGGAGAAATGAGTCTGTTCCCTTACCCCTCCTCCTCAGCTTGTCAATGCCTCCTCCTCCATCATTCTAGTAACACTGGTTACTGTGGTCAGTGTTCTCCTATAGGAAGGAATGATCACTTTTGGCATTTTTATTTCTTTAGATTGTCACTGAATGTTCACCTCTTCGGTTTTTTTTTTTTTTTTTTTTTTTTTTTTTCCTAGAGCACTGATCAGCTCTGGTTTATGGTGTTCCAGGGGATTCAACCTGGGACTTTGGAGCCTCTGTTATGACAGTCTCTTTGCATAATCATTATGCTATCTACCCCTACTCCAGTTTTTTTTTTATTTGTTAGTCATTTATCTTGCTCTCTCTCTTTTTTCCCAGTTTCTCTTTTCTTCCTATTTACTAACCAGCAGTGGAAATGACTGGTTTTTATTTACTCTGCGATCCACTTTGCTACTTATAGGAGTTATAGATGAGTCCAATATGGAAACAAGTGCAAATGCTAGACATCATGCTGTCATAAGAATTGCCTTGCTTTACCACCTACTTTGTGCTATTCATCTCATCTCTCTGTGCTGGGGGCTTTCTATCTTGTGAGAGCTTTTGCTTCACAAGTGGCAGTCACATAAATAAGTCCTAGCTGTTATCTTCCAATCTATATAAATCTCCACTTAAGATGCAACACATAACTTCCAAGCCTCCCTCCTTGCTTCCCTCCCCAGCCACACACCAGATTTGAGAACGTGCCTTAACAAACATGTAGGTCAAACTATCTAGTTATAAGGGGACTCCTGTTGTGATGAGATTTTGATGAGAAGACAGGCAGAAACATAGGCGGTGAAATAAGGAAAAACATCAAGAAAGGAGGAGTAATATAAGTAGACCACTAGACAAAATAAAAATGACTGACAGTGTTTGGAGAAAATAGAAGTAACCAAGAGTTACTATTTTGAGCAAGATCTGTACAATAATTATAAAAGTCCACACTGAAAACAGCGATCAAGGGAGTTGGATGGTAGCACAGCAGGTTAAGCACAGGTGGCGCAAAACGCCAGGACTGGCATAAGGATCCTGGTTTGAACCCCCAGATCCCCACCTGCAGGGGAGTCGCTACACAGGTGGTGAAGCAGGTCTGCAGGTGTCTGTCTTTCTCTCCCCCTGTCTGTCTTCCCCTCCTCTCTCCATTCCTCTCTGTCCCATCCAACAACAAGGACATCAATAATAACTACAACAATAAAACAACAGGGCAACAAAAGAGAATGAATAAATATAAAATATTTAAAAAAGAAAACATTGATTGATATTAAAGATTACAGAAATTATAGAAACATTCTAGAAAATTATAGAAAAATGCAAACAGGGGAGCAGGTGCTTCCACACCCAGTTAAGTGCACATAGTATGAAGCACAAGGACGGGTGCAAGTCTCCTTGTTCAAGTCCCCACTCCCCACCTCAGAGAGCATACTTCATGAGAGGTGAAGCAGGTCTGTGGCTGTCTATCTTTCTCTCTTCCTATCTACCCTTCTTCTCTCAATCTCTCTCAGTCCTTTCCAATAAAATGGAAATAAAAATGGCCTCCAGGAGCTGTGGATTCATAGTGCAGGCACTGAGTCCCAGCAATAACCCTGGAGACAAAAAATAAATTAATTAAATAAAATAAAAATAAGAAAAGAAAAATGAAAAATTTTAAAAAGTAAAATAGAAACATATATTTGTGTTTCTAACTGAGAAAATCCAGAGTATTTCCAATCAGCTATAGCAAATCAGACTTTTAATATTAAAATACTAACCCTCCCCTTTAATAATTAGAATCCTGAACTGTCTGCAGTCTGTCAGTTTGCATTGCAACAAACCAAATCTCTACCTAAACCTTCTTTTCCACACCTCCCATGAAGCTCAAACCAAGTAGCTCACCTTGTTAGAGAATCACCAATCAGAGGAGGACATCTGCCCCATCTCCTACAGTTGTTTTCTTTCTTACGTTTTTGTACTGAATTCAACCTGAGAGACAATCTCACTGACTCTTGCTTTCTAAGCAGCCCTTTCTCATTCTTACTATTTCTCTTTGATACCAGTATCATCCCTCCTACTCACCCACCTACTTATTTCAAGCTTTGTATAGACTGCCTGTTCACCAAGAATGATTGCCTCATAATTCTACTTTATCTCACAAAGAGAAGCACTGCTTCTTCTATAGAAGCCATTCTTCCTTTGTATGACGATGAAGTCAAGTTCCTACGTTACTAACTCCGAATCCAGAGGAATGGTCACTACTTCTAGGCTTCACAAATCTCAGAATACTTAATTCCCACCACCACCATCTGGAATATGCTCTTTTCTGTTTATCCCATGCTTTTGGGTATACAAAGAGAGAACTTAAAAAATAAGAGGTCTGGAAAGGCAAGTGGCTTTGTCACGCTTGTCACGTTCACATGACTAGGAAGAATGAGGGTTCAGCTATGTGGAATCTAGTGTTTAAACTCCGTTCCTGGGGAGTCGGGCAGTGGCGCAGCGGGTTAAGCACACGTGGCGCAAAGCGCAGGGACTGGCATAAGGATCCCAGTTCCAGCCCCCGGCTCCCCACCTGCAGGGGAGTCGCTTCACAGGCGGTGAAGCAGGTCTGCAGGTGTCTGTCTTTCTCTCTCCCCGTTTCTGTCTTCCCCTCCTCTCTCCATGTCTCTCTGTCCTATCCAACAAGGACGACATGAATAACAATAATAGCCACAATAATAAAACAAGAGCAACAAAACAAACAAACAAACAGATAAATAAATATTTAAAATAAATAAATAAAAAGACTATTTCAACTCCATTCCTGCACTGCAAACCACTACTGTGCCTCTTTACCATGAAGGACTCAGCAAGCCAGCTGTGGAATGCTCCTCCCTTCCCAAAACAGCAGAATATGCATTTAATCCAGCAGCTAACACTATCTAAAGCTTTTCCCTGAAGTGTTGTGTATGCAAGAGACAATATTCCAAATACATTTTTCTTTTTTATGTGGGGTGACAAATTTAACACTTCTTAAAGTCTGAGAAAAGCTAATGACGATGTCCCCAAGGACAGTGCCTTCTAGTAAGATAATCCAAATATGGTCCACATTTTCAGGAAACAATAAAAATGATACAGTAGTAGTCAAAGGTGTGCTATTCTACCAATGACTTTCTTTCTTTCCTTTTCTTTTTTTTTTTTTTTACTTCCAGGGTATTGCTGGGGCTCGGTCCCTGCACCACGAATCCACAGCTCCTGGAGGTTACTTTTTTCCTTTTGTCTTCCTTGTTGCTTTATCATTGTTGTAGTTATTATTATTGTTGTTTTTGTTATTAATGTTGGATAGGAAAGAGAGAAATGGAGGGAAAACAGAGGGGGAGAGAAGGATAGACACCTGCAGATCTGCTTCACCACCAGGAACCCTTAAGCCGGTCTTTGGGCTTTGCACCATGTGCACTTAACCCTCTGCACTACTGCTCCACACCCCCGATGACTTTCTGATAAAATTAAACCTATTTATTTTAAAGAGATTTGTGTATTTTCTTTTCTTTCTCTTTTTTTTTTTTTTTTTTTTTTTACCAGAGCACTGCTCAGCTCTGGCTTATGGTGGTGTGGGGGATTGAACCTGGGTCTTCGGAGGCTCAGGAATGAGAGTCTCTTTGCATAACCACTATGCTGTCTGCCCGGCCTGTTTTATTTCCAAAGGCAGTTATGGATGGGTTAATAAGCATGCAAGTATATTTAAGTTAAATGTAGATTCTGATATGATGTGCTTCACTAGATTGTATAACAACATCCACTAGAATGTATAACATTTTGTGGATGGATGAGAGCACAATGCTAGTATATTTTTTTGTCACTATGTAGTTTAAGTTACTTGCATCAGTTAAGAATAAAGAGTAAACTGATTCACACTGTCAAACAAATAAAGGTCTTAGCTCACACCCCTCCAGCACCACAAACACACACACACACACACACACACACACGCACACATACTCCCTGATATAGGTACATTTTTAACTTCAGATTAATGACAAGAATGACAAAATTGTCACCTCACATTTTCTATTTCCACCTGTATTTTCTATGTGATATGGCAGAGAGAAATTAAGAGCGGAAGGAGAAATCAAAAGAGAGAATAGAGACCCAGCAGCACTGCTTCAGCTTCACTTCTTAGGAAGATTCTTCCTTGTAGGTAGGATCCAGAGGCTTCAACTTGGGTCCTTGCACATGGTGATATGTGCACTACATTGGGTGGGCTATCACCTAGCCCCTCCCTCATTTAAAAAAATGTATTTTTCTTCTTTTCCATAGGGATAAAATGCAAAGCATACTGTTGTTTGAGATATCACATTCAAATTCAAAACAAAAAAGGGAAAAGGGTTATGATTCTGCTTCATCAAGAAGGCAAAACCTTGCCTAAAACCATCTTCATGAAGAGAAGGATGAGTATGGGATAATCCCATTTGTTGACAAAAGTTGAAAATCAGGGTGTGACAAGGAGAGGGGGTGGAGCAAAAAGACATCGTGAACCAGTGAGGATTAAACCAATGCCCTGCGGGCAGGGTGGTGCTTAGATAACAGTGGTCATGTAAATAGAATACAGTGTTAAGCAGTGGGGATTAAACCAATGCCCTGTAGGCAGGGCGGTGCTTAGTTAACAATGGTTATGTAAATAGAATACAGTGTTAAGCAGTGGGGATTAAACCAATGCCCTGTAGGCAGGGTGGTGCTTAGTTAACAATGGTTATGTAAATAGAATACAGTGTTAAGCAGTGGGGATTAAACCAATGCCCTGTAGGCAGGGCGGTGCTTAGTTAACAGTGGTTATGTAAATAGAATACAGTGTTAAGCAGGGGGGATTAAACCAATGAAACAGAAGGGGTTTTAGAAGCAGACCAACACAGATGGTGTTGAAGCTAGTAGAGAAGCCATGCTACCATGTGCAAGAAGCTGGAGGATCAGGGTTCAAGACACTTGTCTACACGTTGAGGGGGTTGGGGGGGGCTTCATGAGCAGTTGAGCAGTGCTGCAGGTATCTTTCCCTTTCTCTTCCCTTTGATCTCCCTCTGTCTCTCAAAAGGAAAATGACATTCTAAAATATTTTATTTATTTATTTTGGAGAGTGACAGAAGAGCTGAGGAGGACACAAGGAGAAAGAAATATCTGCAGTACTGTTTCATTGTTGACGATGCTACCCTGCTGCCTGTGAGAACTAGGGGCTTGAACCTAGGTCCTTGCATGCTGTAACATGTGCCTTAAAACAGGTTGGCTGCTGCCCAGCCACGAAAATAATTAAATTTCTGAAGAAGAATACAATTTTACTTCTTTTCTAACCACAGCTAAAACATATGAATATAGAATTAACATCCTTGCTCATTAATTTGGTTAAGTATTTGCAAAGATTTAATTATTCATTTTTCATGAGCAAGAGTCAGAAAGGGAAGCCAAGGCCCTGGACTGGGTGGTGTGACACCTGATTGAACACACATGTTATAACACAGAAGGGCCTGGGTTCAATCCCCCCATCCCCATGTGCAGGGAGAAAGCTTTACAATTGGAGAGACAGGTCTGCAGGTGTCTTTCTGTCTAGACTCTCTCTCTCTATCACCCCATTCTCGCTTGATATCTGGCTGACTCTATCCAATAAATAAAGATAATACTTAAAATAAGATAAAACAAAACAGAGAAGCTAAAATGCTGCTCATCTCTGGCATATGGTGGTGCCTAGGTTCTGGGAAATTGTGCAGATGAAGTCACATCTGCCATGTTGTCCCCTCAGGCTATTGCTAGTACCCTAGAGAGTTGAGACATTCTTGGAGCTCCTGTTCTGCCATGTTGTGCCCTCAGGGCATTGTCAATTCCCCAGGATAGTTGAAGTGCTTTGGTTACTCCTCCCCCTTCCCATTCTAGTGAGAGTTATTATCCTACCTTGGAGTGCTATGGTTACTCCTCCCCCTTCCCATTCTTGCGAGAGCTACTCCCATAAAAGCCCTTCTTCTTCCACCCCTCGTTCTCTTGCCCGCTTTTCACCTCGGTGTCGGAAGGGTGCATCGTAGCAGGAGACGGCCATTCTAGGCTGGCTCCATGTGGCCCGAACTGCCATGTTCCCACCCCAACCCTGAGGTCCCCATGAATAAAAGATTGTGTTCCCTTTCTGCTCCAAACCTCCTTTTTCTGTGTCTTGCTGCCACTGCATTAAGCAACACCCAGGATTGAATCTGAGATCTCTGTGACTGGAGGTTTCCAAGCCTGGTGCTTTCTTATTGCTTTTTTTAAAAATAAACTGTATTTTATTCTCTTTTATTTTTAATATTTATTTATAATCTTTTGTTGTCCTTGTTTTATTGTTGTAGTTATTATTGTTATTGATGTCATCATTGTTGGATAGGACAGAGAGAAATGGAGAGAGGAGGGGAAGACAGAGAGGCAGAGAGAAAGATAGATCTGCTTCACAGCTTGTGAAGTGACTCCCCTGCAGGTGGGGAGCTGGGGACTCGAACTGAGATCCTTACGCAGGTCCTTGCACTTTGTGCCATGTGCACTTAACCCACTGCACTACCGCCAGACTCCCTATTTTCTTTGCTTAATCTACCCTCCCTTCCATGAGTATTCCCAAAGTGGAAGTAGCATTCATATGCACGGAACTTACAGAAAACACCAATGCCAGTCCCATCTAATATATAAACATGTTTCAGATTTATGAGGATTTTAAACAATCTGCTTTCTTTGGCTTGCAGAAAAAATTACCAAACAGCATATTGCATGAAGAACAAACTGTTCTTTAATCAAGATCAAATTACAATCTTAGAGGGGTAACAAAAATGTATATAGATGGAATATTAAAGTTTATAAGCATATTCTTTATACAAAGTGCTCAGAGACACCATGTTTTCATTATTAAAAAGCTATTTTCCACTTCACTGAATAAATGTGAATATTAACAATTTGGTTGCATTAAGATTAAACTCTAAGATTTTTTTTTTTTTTTAATTCTGTATGTGAGGCCCAGGATGAGAAATGGTAACTCTGCCTTAGGATGATGGTTTGAAGAGCCTGGCATCATTTCAAAGCAACTTTCCATTCAGCTGATACAGTAAGTAAATGGAATTCCGAGCAAAGTAGTCCCTCTGTTTCTTGAAGTGTGTGATCCTGACAAAAAGGGTTCCTTTGCTTTGCTTTTAGGGATTTCTTTCACTTTAGGGGGGGCATATTTCTGTGGATCTGGATAAAGGGGAACATGTTTATCATTTGATAAATTAACAAACAAAATGGGAAAATATGTGGGTTTTGGATGCAAGGTTATTATTATTAATTTTTTTTTTAGACAGGAGGAGAGAAAGAACTTGACATCACTCTGCTAAAGGTGCTGCCAGGGATCAAACTCAGGAACTCATGGTTGAGAATCCAACACTTTATTGGATGCAATGTTGTGCATACACTCTTTTTCCTTCCAGAACCTGCCTCCATGGAACCAAATGCTTATGGAAGGTGATCAGGAGCCTTAGCTCAGAGCCAGTCAAGAACATCCCATTGCTAGAGAGGATCATGGCTAGTCTGGGCCAAAGACTGTTGGTATGCTTCTAAAAACCCCTTCTGTTTCATTGGTTTAATCCTCCCTGCTTAACACTATTCTATTTACATTACCACTGTTAACAAGCACCACCCTCCCTCTAGGGCATTGGTGGTTCAGTGATAGAATTCTTGCCTGCTCCGCCCCCTCTCCTTGTCATACCCTGATTTTCACCAGTCACTTTTCTTTCCACCCTCTCTGCGTCACATCCTGTTCCCACCCTACTGGGCTAGTATATTTATAAGGACAAGATTGTAGTTTTTAGTTTTAGTTTAGCTTAGCTTGGTATAGATTGTGCTGCGTCCTGCATGAATAAATAGATACTGTGTACAACCCAGCCATGAGTCCTGGGTCGTCTGTTACCCGCCCATGAAGCCAGCCCGGCGAAAACAACATAATGGCGCCTACAACATGGGACCGGACAACTCCTAGATAAGTGAAGACTTTGCCTACGTATGCACTATGGTATTCTCTTCTACTTATGAAGAGGTTTGCCAAAGCCTCTACTGTTTCGTCATGAGACAGATACTCTGTCTCTGGAACATTTTGCTCTGGGCCACACTTTGGTTCCCTGACCGGGAACTTTGGTTTGTTGTGACCCTAATCATAGAGCTTGGGAGATGCATGGAGATTTCTCCTTGAAGTTTCTGGATTCCCTCTCCCATGTTTCCTGAGGAAAAGGACTAAATTTTGCTCCGGGCCACAATTTGGTTCTTTATGACAGTGATCGCAGACCTTGGGATATGCATGGTTATTTCCCCTGGGACTTTCTGGACTTCTTCTAGAATGTTTACCATGGAGAAGGACTACTCTAATTTGAGGAGGTTTTCCAGTACCCTGGCAGTCCCCAAGAATGGAGACACGTGGTTAGTTCTACTCTCCTGATTGGATTCTTTCTTCAATGGGAAGACACTTTTAAAAATGGGTGCCTGAAGCAATCCAGCAGGAACAGTCAGAAGCACCCTAAATGGAATTTCAAGGAGCTTTTTGGACTAGGACGCCCTTCAGGGACTTATGATACTACATGGTAAGATCTGTTTCATAAGAGAGTGATTTGAATGAATTTTTGTTTGACATTGACTTAAAAAAAAAATGCTGGATGCAGCCATGATTTCTAGAGACATCCAGAAACAATCCAAAAAATTGTTTTTCCCTCCTTTGATTTCTTTTTTACACCTTGGCATAAATCTGAAATGTTTAATCCTGAAACAGTATGAATTATGGGCGGGGCAGATAGTGCAATGACTATGTTAATTATTCTCATGCCTGAGGCTTCTACCGTGGTTCTTCTGTTTACCTTTCCACATTTTATTGAGTTTAAACTGTTTACACAACCTTAAAATCATACTATAAAGGACTTCCAATTATAATGGAGTTATCAATTATAGTAAACTTGTAATCTGCTACAAGTTTTGTTTGAAAAGTGAATTTCAGCTGTCAAGTCTTCATATGAAAAAGCATCTACTCAAATGGAATTCCTGGAAATCCATTTGGATCCTGTTCTCTGACATAGCCCACAAGATGGAATGACTACAACACACCCCCAGAAACCAATGATGTGACCTGGCACGACCTGAAGAAACAGATTCATAGACTCCAAAGATCACTCTCTACAGAAAAGCAGAATTCTGGTGGCCAACATTCCCCATCAAGACAGACATGCAGCGTTTCATCCCTTGGCATTTTCTTCTGTGGTCAGCTACTTTGGACTTACACCTCCATCAGATTTACTGGTACACGCTGCTATGTTTCTCAAAGACTAACTTCAGCCAATTGCCTTGAGACTTTATAGACCATGTCCACTCGCCTGCAGGCTCTGTCCTCAGAGCCAGAAAACTCTGCCTCCTTATTAGGTTATGCCCACAGAATCAGGAAACGCCCTTTGAGGCAAGAGATGCCCCCAGAGGCATGAAGCGCTCCCAGAGGCAAGAAATGCCCTTTTGCCTGCTAGACCTTGCCCTTTGAGGCAAGAAACATTCCCCTTGGCATCACACTGGTTATTGCTGCTCACCTATTTTGTTTTCCATGTCTTATGCCAGTTCTTTTGAAAACGCCTGTACAATATAGGTTTCTGTTCACCCACAATCCTGATACTATGGCCATTAGTTAAAAAGAAAGGGGGAATTGTTGGTATGCTTCTAAAAACCCCTTCTGTTTCATTGGTTTAATCCCCCCTGCTTAACACTATTCTATTTACATAACCACTTCATTCTATTTACATAACCGCTGTTAACAAGCACCACCCTCCCTCTAGGGCATTGGTGGTTCAGTGATAGAATTCTTCCCTGCTCTGCCCCCTCTCCTTGTCATACCCTGATTTTCACCAGTCACTTTTCTCTCCACCCTCTTTGTGTCACATCCTGTTCCCACCCTACTGGGCTAGTATATTTATAAGGACAAGATTGTAGTTTTTAGTTTTAGTTTAGCTTAGCTTGGTATAGATTGTGCTGCGTCCTGCATGAATAAAGAGATACTGTGTACAACCCAGCCATGAGTCCCGGGTTGTCTGTTACCCGCCCGTGAAGCCAGCCTGGCAAAAACAACAAAGACAACTGAAGGGGAATTGCTGGGCAACTTCTCAGGAAAGGGTCCTATGGATAAAAATAAGGACAGAGGACACCAATACTTGTTCTTCCAAAAAACAGAGAGTTAAGGGAGTTAGGCTTTAGCCCAGCGGGTTAAGCGCACATAGGACCCTGATTCAAGCTTCTGCTCCCCACCTTCTGGGGGGGAGTGGCTTCACAAGTGTTGAAGCAGGTCTACAGGTGTCTAATTTTTTTCACCCCTCACTCTCTTCCCTCTCCTCTCTTGATTTCTTTCTGTCCTATCCAACAATGACAGCAATTACAACAATAAGGATGAACAACAAGGGTAATAAAAGGGGGAAAAAAATAACCTTCAGGAGCAGTGGATTCTAGTGGAGGCACTGAGTCCTAGTGATAACCCTGGAGGAAAAAAAAACAAGAGACTTGTGCCCATGTATTACTAGAGTCCTGAAGCCCATTGTCAGGGAAGAGTTACTGCCTTAACTAACAAGATTTTGACATAGATGCAAATGGCGACCTATATACTGAATTTGATATTTTTCAGAGTTTAATAGCATTACTTGGCTGGGATAGTAGCTCAACACATATGGCAATCATACCTCCACACTCAAAGTCCCTGGTTCAATCCCCAGAGTTGCATGTACCAATCTGTGCTCTGGTATCTCTTTCTCTCCTCTCCCTCTCCCTCATTTGCTCTCTCTGTGTCTCATGTGAAACTTTATCTCTAAAATGGATTAAATACATATTTAAAAATAATGTCACAATAAACTCATGTTTTTTCTATTGTAGAAAGTCATTCTGATTTGACTCGTAAGGTATAAATATCAAATTATATGGTGATTTCACTATTGTGGTTTTGTAATATAAATTAACTGATTAGTTTAACTTTTAAAAAAGCACAGCATAAAATAATAATTTTCCTTACAGGTGAGTATAAGTATTATTTATACTCAAGCTTTATAAATACTATTGTTGTCTTTCTATTATTGCCATTTTTGTTTCATGTTTCATAAACTGTAAGGACCAACTATTAAAAATTGTTTTTTACCAATTGCTTCCTAGAAAACCGGCAAGGCTTTTCCTACTAATACATGAATATGGTTTTTAGACAGCTGCACTTTTCACTTCAAATATTTCTAAAATCTTTAACTAAATGGCTTTTACAAGTATTAATTGATGTAATTTTACCCAGTGTGGATGATTGGGAGAGGAGAGATTGTAGCAATATAATGTTTTAATGTCTGAGTTCCTACATCTGAAATTAATAAAATTTAGTGCAACTCATAACACATGTCCAATCTTTAGTTCAACAAAGTCCAAGAAATATAAGAGCACATAAAAGTGATTTCTAATGGATGCTAGCTTCACCCCATAAACCCTTGGGTAACTTTCAACAAATACAAAATAGTGAGCACCAACCAGGGAGTTGTGGTTTACCTGGGTCCTCCACTTACTGCGATTCTTTTGAAGAATTCCTAGAGTTCAAAGCTCATAGGAAAACTAACACTCATGGTGAAAAAGACAGGAAGTGAAAATAAATGCAGGTGTAGCCCCATCCCACCCTCTAACCACGGCCACCCTCACTTGGTTTTTAAAAGGTTTGTCCTTGAGCTTGAATAACTTGCTACCTGGAAAAAATCCACAGACATC
Organism: Erinaceus europaeus; assembly: GCF_950295315.1. NCBI lineage: Eukaryota > Metazoa > Chordata > Mammalia > Eulipotyphla > Erinaceidae > Erinaceus > Erinaceus europaeus. The sequence goes on along the minus strand of NC_080166.1, from coordinate 134,861,257 downwards.
AATTTCTGTTTCCTTTTTTTTTTTTTTGTTTTGTCCTTGCTTCTGACATAGACTTTCTTTCAGGAAGTTCTTCCCTCAAAGCCTCAATCTCTCATGTTCAAATCTAAATAAATTTCCTCCTTTGTAATCAGTGTGGAGAGAGAGCAGCTGGTCACCATCTTCTTCATACTGAACTTTCATGTCCTTTGCTCAGAATAAATGATCTACTTCACAGACTCGTAAAATGAGAAGGGACGTGGAAGTCATTCCCATCTTTCCTCTGCCTTTAGACAATCTCACCCTTTAGCCGTCCCCAACAGATGAGCAAATCCAGCCTATTTTTAAAAGAGACCAAGAGAATCTAATCAAAAGCCTCTAACCGTCACACATTTCTCTGATGAAAAATCTTCACTTTAAGGAAATCATCATCATTATCATAAAATGGCATTTTCTAAACACCCACATGCACAAAATATGTTTGTGTATTCAGATTATAAAGAGGACCTGAACAGAAGTCAGAGGACAGGACAGAAAAAAGCAGGAAGGTACATGGTACAAGCCCCCTAACAGACTGGCATCAGACCCACACCAAAGAGATTAAAGAGCTGTTCCAGAAACATATCTCCAGGGCTTTTCAAATGTATGATTTTAGAGTCCCAGATACGGTGGGATAGCTCACTTAGATAGTGTGCTGCTTTCCCACATGTGCAGCTCAAGTTTCAGCCTGGCCTCAACCTCATTGAAGGAACCTTTGGTGCTATTCTCTCTCTCCCTCTCCCTCTCCCTCTCCCTCTCCCTCTCCCTCTCCCTCTCCCTCTCCCTCTCCCTCTCCCTCTCCCTCTCCCTCTCCCTCTCCCTCTCCCTCTCCCTCTCCCTCTCCCTCTCCCTCTCCCTCCCTCTCCCTCTCCCTCTCCCTCTCCCTCTCCCTCTCCCTCCCTCTCCCTCTCCCTCTCTCTCCCTCTCTCTCCCTCTCTCTCTCTCTCTCTCTCTCTCTCTGTATCTATTTCCATTCAAAAGAAAGAAAAAAATATAATCACAGTTTCAAGACTGTTATTAAGATAGAGACATGGGGGAGGGAGGGAGATAGGAAGGAAGAAGAAAAGAGAGAAGAAGGAGAGGGAGGAAAAGTGGAGACACCACAGTACCAGAGCTTGCCCCAATTCTAAGTCATTATCATGTGGTTCTAGGTCTTGAATTTAAGTTCTGTTCCTGCCAAGGTAGGCACCCCACCCTTTGAGAATCTCCCTGACCCACAGTTAATTAATTAATGTTTAATTTAGGGAAAACAATTTATCATTTAGAAATATATCAATTTAATTTCTTTGGTTTAAGTATGATAACTTATTTATCACTCTCTAACTCAGAGCCAGTAAGAGTGAGGACACTAAGATGCAATCGATTTAATCCTCAACACAGGAGTTGTTAATTGAATATCTGGGCATTTTCAGCACACACACTATTGAATCCACAGTTTACTGAGTGGGGAGAAGCTTTCTGGAACAGTTTCAGTTCTGTTCTCTTCTTTCTCATTTCTGGCCCTTCCTTCAGACTCAGCAGAGCTTCAAGGCTGCCCACAGAGATTCCCATTACCCCACCCTGGGAAGGAATGTCTGAGGCCTCCACCTTCTCTTCCAGTCAAGGAATTCTCACATTCTGAGAGTTCCTGATTTCTTCCACGTTTGCATGGAATAGAGCAATCTGCTTGGCGCTAAGCCTTCTCTCACTTAAAAAAAGTATTAGATTCAAGGAAATAGTGTTACTTTCTATCTGCCAAACAGGCTGGCTTTGGAGCTGTGGCTTGGAACAAGGGTGGTCCCAGGAGCTGTCTCTCAAGCATTCTGCTGAGGCCAGAAGCAAACCCACTGAACAGCACCTCCTCCATACTTTTGTCCTGGCGCACACAGTTCCTTAGCTATCACTCACCTCTGGAAAGGCAACTTCCGCTGGTGAAGTCATCACAGAGCTCAGCCTTCAGGAGCTGGCAAACATCTGTAGACCCATGAAAAGACCCTTCATAATGTGTGTTGCATCCCCAGCAGGATTCCAAAAGCTTGATCTACACACACAGATGTTTTCTGAGCGTCACTGTTGAGTTCTTATCAGTGGACCCAAGAAGCAGCAACTCATTCTGTCTCTCCTTGTCAAGCTGCACCACAGAGAAGAGAGAGAGGATATCCGGAGTGAAGAGGTAACACAAATATTTATTTGCACTGGCACCTCAGAGTTGGGTGAGAGAGAAGCAGCTTGGGCCACGTGGAGGTAGTAAAAATGGCCGCCTTACGCAGTAACCTTCCCTGCATCTAAACACCGAAGTGAAGGGCCGGCAAGAGAGTGAGGTGCAGAAGAAGAAGGGCTTTTATGGGAGTAGCTCTCCCGAGAATGGGAAGGGGGAGGAGTAACCATAGCACTCCAGGGTAGGATAATAACTCTCGTGAGAATGGGGAGGGGGAGGAGTAACCAAAGCACTTCAGCTATCATAGACAATACCCTGAGGGCACAACATGGCAGAACAGGTGCTCAGAGAATGTCCCAACTCTCACTGGAACTAGCAGTAGCCTGAGGGGACAACATGGCAGATGTGACTGCATCTGCACAATTTCCCAGTGTCTCCTTGTCTGCTTTCTCCTGCTGAAGATGTGCACTGGCCAGCTGCTGGAGATCACAGAAATCAAACTCTGTCACACCAAATTCTGCCAACTGTGATAAATCTTTGTTATTGTTATGGAGGCTGGAGTATTAGACTAACCTCACTGTCTCCAAAGTCTCTCAGCACTCTGCATAGGTAGGTCTGGGAGAGGGTGGGAAAGCCAGCCTCCTGGACCAAGTCTCCCCACTCCTCCTTCCAGAAGATGCCCACCCACAATGAGTCTTAACAACTCTTTAATATTTAAAGACATCAAGGCCAGCAGGAAAAGGGTGGGGAGGGTGGGACTATGGGTCTCTGGTGCTGATCTTTGTTTCCAAATAAATATTTATCATACTAGCTTTTTCTTTGTAAAACAAACAAACAACAACAAAAAAAAACAGCTGGAATCATTCCTGTCCTTTCCCTAGGGTTACAGTGAAGACCCCTCCCATTTTTTGGAGGGGAAGGGGGAAAGGGCACTGGTTCATCTTAGCTAATTAGTTACATGTGGAAAGAATTGACTATAAACATCTGTATTACCACATATATGATCAGAAGACCAACAGTATTGAAAGACAACTCTTTCTATTGGTTGCTCTAAAAGAGATTTTCACTCCATTTCTTAAAACTTATTCAACGTTTTGGGATATCCACAACTAATTCATAAAAGCCTCACTCATTTAGGGAAAAGGTAAGCTTCTCTATTAATATCATTCAATGTCTCACATCTGAAAGAAAAGAAAATGACAGTGATGTTTTTTGTTATCACATATAAATCTTCTAAGGCTTTCACATTATTATTATACCCTTTAATTAAACTCATTTTTCTTTGTGTTTGAAATCACTGTTTCTCATTGGCTGATGGTTGTCTGAATTATCAAACCTGGAACTTCCAAGTCTCTGGCATTAGAGTCTGTTGTATAAACCACTTTGCTGCTACCTGGTCTCTATCATCTCTCATTTTTTCTGATAAAGATGTTAAGTCTAAGAAATTATTAATAATATTATTATTATTACTATTACTATTACTATTACTATAATTATTATTTGGAAAGGATGACTTTCCCTCTCTGCATGGACCTGAATATTATCTCTATATAACCCTATATGAATTTACTCTAGTAATCAATCTTATGTTCAGTAACTGCTAGATCTCTAGAATTTGCAGTAAGAATCCCCTAAGGATTGACTGTTTATTGATTTTTTTTCCATTGAAATACACAGAATAGGTATTTTGATATCAAGACAAAATTAGCAGTCTGCATTTAAGCCTGTATTCCACAAAAAAAAAAAAAAAATCACTAAATGTCCTTAAATTCTTCACTGTGACCTTTGGATCTCACTTGCTGACCATCTGTTTCTCACTAGTTTGAGTCACTCTCTTCACTGCTTCAATAGTGGCTCTTACAGAAGGCATTGTGTTAATAGAGTGTGAAATCTCAGGTCCCAATAAGCCACCATTCTTTCTCTCTGGGGCACTGACTGGGCAATGAGCCCTCTGTCAGCCACTCCTGACAGCACCAGACATGGAGGATACCTTTGGCATACTTCCAGAACAGAGAACCGTCATTCGCACATCTGGGCTTAAGCTTCAGAAGTGGCTAAGAGCATTGTTTGGGAAGATAGGTCAACTTTAGTCTTTGTCAGCATTAAAAGAAAAAAAAAAGTGGGTAACATTCTCAGAGAGAAGTCCAGGGTGCAGGAAGCAAGTAGCCCCCAGTCCCTAGAGACATCACTGAGTCCCCTATAGCAGAGGAGATGCTCTAAGGCAGAAGCTGTAGCCTATCATAAGATCTAAACACAACTTCTCTGTAATTCACTTGGGACTCAAAAGACAAGGTTCATATCTAAGTAGCAATTTGTGTATTAAGAAAGCAAAAAGTTTATAACAGGTCATTTGCAATACAAATAAACAAAAAGTATTAAGCATTGTATAGTTAGTTTACACCTTAGTATGGCATAATTATCAGTCTTAGTTATTAGTATCAAACCCTGTGAGAAAGGAAAATCATTGTAATGCAGAGATAATTATTGTTGTTTTTTTCTGAGTATTTGTAAAGAGTAGCTCCTCAGATAATGTAAATCTAAGAGAACTCTTAAGATAATGCAAATATATAAGAGTGACCCAGTACTCTCCTATATATTTTACTAACTTATAATGTTGATTGTTATGAGATGCTTTTTTAGCTTATGATTTAGTCTCACAAATCTAAAGAACATTGGATCATTAAAAGTTAATTCATTTCTAAATGATTCAATTTAGGTTATAAAACTTCATGATCACAAGTTAAAGAATATAGCAAATATTTGATAAAGATTTCTTTTTAAAGGAACTGGTGAGTATGTGGGTATAACTGTTCCACTGAAGTTTCTAAACCATGGGAACACATGCCTTCTTATCTTAAGAGACTAAATGGGTCAAGTGGATTCCAAATATGTTCCAGCATAGCTTGTATTTTGGTTTTATGTAAATAGATATGGTGTATTTATTAAAATTGTTTTATACATAAAACTCAGTCAATAGTGTATCTTCTTTTGACACAAGTAGGTCTAAGGGCATGAGCTGATGTGAGTCGGCATCATTTAGCTGTTGTTATTTATGCCATCCTGTTAATGATCAAAAGTGTATAAGAACATGTGGTCAAGGTCTCTTTTTGCAGGAGTGGCTTCCATAGTGAATGGTGGAATGATATTAAATAATGACTTTCACTGAATGTCAGTCATATTAATGAGCATCCAATTTTTACACGTCTGCAGAGAAGAAGAAATCATTCCAGTTATGTCAAGTCTCTCTGTTCCTCAGTTTGATAAAAGACTGGGGGGGTACCATTCTCCCTAAAAATAATTATTTTATTTTACTTTATTTTTTATTTAGAAAGAGAGAGAGACACACACACAGAGAGAAAGACACAAAGAGAAAGATCAGAACACTGGCCTTTGACTGATGGTAGTGCTGGGGACTGAACTTGGGACCTCAGAGCCTCAAGCATGTAAGTTATTTATTATTATTATCATCATCATCATCATCATCATCATCATCATCATCATTTATTAGATAGCCAGAAGTTGAGAGGAGAGGGAGAGGTAGAGGAGATAGAGAGATACCTGCAGCCATGCTTCACCACTTGCAAAGCTTCCCCCCTGCAGGTGGGGACCGGGACCTGAACCCAGGTCCTTGTGCATTGGAAAATGTTCAATTGGAACACTCAACGAGGTGTGCCACCACCTGGCCCTCCAAGTATGTAAGTTCTTTGCAGAATATTATGCTGTGTCCCCAGCGTTAAGGCATACAATTCTTGGGTAATGAGATCTTCCATTTATTCCTTTCTTTTTGTTATTGTTCAGATGCCTGATCTTGTATATGCAAGACTTTATCAGACTTTGGCTTCTTCTCCTCTTTAGAAATCATTCTTTTTTATTTCATATAAAGAACACAGACATTGCAGTACAAGTGTTTCTACTTGTGCCATGCTGCTTCTCATAGTCTTATAGGTATTCTATCAGAGTCTTATAGGTATTTTATCACCTTATAATTTGAGGTAAAGCTTAGCAGAAGAGGAAAGCCAGTCACTTCTTCCAGCAAAAGAAAATTAAAGAGCCATAATAATATGAAACCATAAACTTCCCCAGACTAAAATAAGAGGCCACAAAACAGACAGCTACAGTGGAGGCCCTGCATAGTGTTTTGGCCAGGAGACAAGACAGTGGACATCTGCCTGACCTAGCACTGTCAGTTAACACCAAAGCCTGTGACACAGGGACTGTCTGTCTTCCTCTGAGTAAGTCACAAGGACTGAGTCAGCATGGAGAAATCCAAATTGGCTAATGTTGGACAATGAGGGTGAGGCTAAAAGACGATATATATCTCAGAGACTTCATCCCTCCTATTGAGAAGCGAGTGTGTTGCCTATCCGTTTTGTTATTTCTTTCTTTGTTCCCATAATGTGTTTGCATTTGGGGTAATGAGATATGGGAATGGGAGAAAGAAGCATGCAAGTTTAGCCTGCCTATTTGACAGCAGCTGTGTTGTTAAAGTTCACATTGGGCACCATTTGTTGTTAAAGTTTGGAAGCTCCAGCAGGCCGGGCTAGCTTCGCGGTGGTAGAGAGAGACTCGGGAACACACAGCTGGGCTGAAAAGCTGCAGTTTAATCTTTATTCACGAATGGGAAAATCACCACACCAAGTGCTTCCCCCTGTTTCTCCTTCAGCGGGTGTTCCTGGAACTCTGGACGTCCTTAGCATAGGGGGCGGGGAGAAAAAGGGGCGCAAAACTAGCAAGGGCCAAACCAATTCTCTCAGAGTTGGGGGGAAGGGGACCAAACCAATATGAAACATAACAACACAGCTGAAAATCCGGAATGTAAGAAATATTTATGTTTCTTTCTCAGAAACTGATCACCTGCATCTTCTCTCTTTCTCTTAGTTGGCCAAACTTCCATTGTATGTATGTATATATGTACGTATAAACTAAGCATTTGTTTGCTACCAGTGTTATCTCTGGGGCTCAGTGCCAGCAGCCAGCACTTTGAATTCATCACTCATCATTTTCCTTCCTTCCTTCCTTCCTTCCTTCCTTCCTTCCTTCCTTCCTACTTCTTGATAGGACAAAGGGAAATTTTGAAAGCAGGAGATATAGAGAAGAATAGAGAAAGAGAGACACCTGCAGACTTGCTTTACTACTCATCAAGCTCACCCCTATAGGTATGGGATGGGAGATAAACCCTGGTCCTTGCACATAGTAATGTGTGATCTCAACTAGGGTGGTACCATGAGGCCCCCCACACTTCCATTTTAATAAGCGTTTCTTACTCTTCTAACCATCCTGTCTTCCCTGTGTGCCAGGATCATCACTTCTTCTTCTAGCATTTGCCCTTCTTCCATGGCCAATCAACAGCGTCAGGTTGAGCCTGATGTAAAGTTTCGAGACCTCCTTTGAATCTGGAGAGGTGGCAGTCGTTGACTATGTGGGTCATAGTCTGTCTGGAGCCACAGGGGCAGTTCGGGTCGTCTCTGGCTCCCCAGCGATGGAACATAGTGGTGCACCGGCCATGGCCTGTTCGATAGCAATTGAGGAGGGCCCAATCATAACGTGCTAGGTCAAAGCCGGGTTGACGCTTGCAGGGTTCTGTGATGAGGTGTTTTTTCTTTACCTCAGCTGACAGAAAACTCTGTTTACAAGAGACTGGAACAGAGAAGTTCAGTGTAGGAATAGGGGACCAGATTGGGTGATGAGACGTCAAGCGTTGGACAGGGTGGACGAAGATATCCGCGTATATTGGCAGGTCCGATCAAGCGAAAACGTGGGAAATGAACTTAGATGATGCCGCATCCCGACGAATATCTGGCAGGGCGATGTTGCTAAGAACTGGCAGCCATGGAACTGGGGTGGAACGGATGGTTCCAGATATTATCCTCATGGAGGAATATAATCTGGAATCGACCAAGTGGACATGGGGGCTACGGAACCATACTGGGGCACAGTATTCTGCAGTGGAATAGCATAATGCCAGAGATGATGATCGCAGTGTGGAAGCGCTCGCGCCCCATGAGGAGCTGGCCAGTCTTGCAATGATGTGATTCCTCGCGCCCACCTTTGCTGCAGTTTTTATGAGATGTTTGTGAAATAACAGAGTGCGATCGAGAGTAACGCCAAGATAGACTGGCTGGGCTTCATGCCGGATTCTCGTATCACCAAGCTGCACATTAAGCTCACGCGAGGCCGAGGCACGGTGTAGATGGAAAACAGATGATACTGTTTTTGCAATGCTAGGGATTAGTCGCCATTTTTACAGTAATCAGATATCAGAGACATGTCTTTTGTGAGTGTTTCCTTGAGGATGTCACTGATTTCAGGGAAAGTACTGAAAAACAAAAAAACCTGGGGGTCTTGGGTCTCCTGGAAACTAATTTATACCCAGATATAGTATATCTCACCTAGAAAGAGTCTCCGGTAAGTGTTTGCATTATTTCTGGGATTTAATCCACTTAGGTTCTTTTGGCCATGACCTGAAGAGTCTCATTTTGGGTACTGGAGGACATGTCTTTCTGTGTGTGGACTGGGATGGGACCCTCCTCCACATAGGAAGTTCCAAGGCACTGAGAAGGAAAGATCTAGTGAAGTGAAAAATAATTTTAGTGTTGCAATATCTCTCAGGAAAATTAAAAAAAAGTCCTTGGAGTAGGGAAATCATGTATACGATAACAAAAATAGGCAAATAAAATGTATTCTTTGCATCCTTTGATTTATTCTATTTCTACTCAAACCGGATTTGAATAAGATACTATACTTTTTTTTTTATTAATTAAATCTACACTGAAGTCAAGACATAGCCTCTCTCTGTATGGAGAGAAAAAGAGTGACATCAAAAGCAGATGAAGATGGCACACATGGCTCTGTTTCTTGGAGTGGAATCCAGTTCCTGTTTAATCTTGTTTAATTTACATAATCACTGTTTTGCCTGATACCCATCTTGCCTGCAGGGTATTGGTTTAATCCCCACTGGTTAGAACCTTCACAACAGCTGGAGACTGTCCTGCAGGACATTGGTTTAATCCCCACCGGTTAGATAGAAGCTTTCTACTTTCACCTTCTGCCCCTCTCCTAGTCACTTCCTTTTTCAGACCTGCCACTTCTGTCACAGAAGGTACAAAGGAAATTATTTTCTGATCAATAAAAGATAATTGGACTGTGTTCCTGTTCAGCCATGAGATCCTGGTCATCTCTCTCCTGCCTGCAAAGCTAGCCCAGAAGAAACTTGAGAAAATTATGTGTATTTTTCCAATCCTCAACTTCTCATCACTCAAGTGGAACAGTTACCATATGTGATGTTCATATTGACAGCAAATGCCATGGAAGATAATTAACTGAAACTCAGAATATAAAAGAACTTTAAAATTCCACAAGCTACCAAATTCAGTGGGATATTAAAGACCATTTTTCCTTGACATCAGAGAGACAGAGGAATAATAAACGGCCTATCCTTTTTCCTGCAAGAGCACTGATTGTTGAAATTTACGGTGATTGTAATAATAGTCTTTTTATGCTTCTTCAGTGGCTTTTCATTTACCCAATTTTGAAGGCCAGATTAAGTGTTGATTGTATAGAGTAACATATCAAAGGCCATAACTATGTTTGATTTGGCTTCATGGCAATATGTCCCATTAAATGTGGGAGAACCCACCTGCCAAGTCTCATGACATGCGGGAATCCAAGATTAAACAGGAATTGGATCAAGCAAACCTGGCATAGTGACCAACATCTCCCCCTTTCTTTTTATCTAATGGCCATAGTATCAGGAATGTGGGGCACTCTGAGAGGCAGGGAGACTGATAGGAGGAAGCACACTTTGGGGCATACTACTGTCCCTCCTTGCTCAGCCTCTCAGTAGAGAGAGAGACTAACAGGATTGGACACACCCTCAGGTTCAAGCCCTGCCAACCTCAACTACATCCTCACAATTTCCCTACATCTCCCTCTTTCCAATGGACATATTTAAATGGGTGAATGTCTGTAAAAGACTCCGTATCTGTCAGGGGAATAACAGTGTAGGGGTGAACAGAAACCTATATTGTGCAGGCATTTTTTAAAAGAACTGGCATAAGACAGGGAGAGACAAGTAGGAGAGCAGCAAGAACCAGTGTGATGCCAAGGGGAGGCCTGAAGGGGTGTTTCCTGCCTCAAAGGGCAGGGCCTATCAGACAAAAGGGTGTTTCCTGGGGGTATCTCTTGCCTCTGGGGGGGTATTTCCTGCCTCAAAGGGTGTTTCCTGCCTCTGGGGACAGGGCCTAGTAAGGAGGGGGTGTTTCCTGATTCTGGGGACAGGGCCTGCAGGCGAGGGAGTATGGTCTATAGAGTCCCTGATGGCCATTTTCACATTTAGTTGCTGTTGTTGTTGTTGGATAAGACAGAGAGAAATTGAGAGAGGAGGGGAAGACAGAGAGGTGTGAGAAACATAGACACCTTTAGACCTGCCACACCACCTGGGAAGTGACCCCCCCTGCAAGTGGGGAGCTGGGGCTCAAACTGAGATCCTTATGCCAGTCCTTGAGCTTAGCACCATGTGCACTTAACCCACTGTAATACCACCTGGCCCCCTTCAGTTTCTCATTTTTGGAATGAATACCTTTAGGGCTGAGTAATTCTTTGTTGTAACAAGAAAAATATGCCCTTTGCATTATGTGATTTGGGGCACTCCTGTCCTCTCATTATTCAATGTCAGTAGAACACCCAGTCAGTAACTCCAAGTTACTTGAGTCATTGCTAAATCCGCTTCAGTTGGGAATGACTAATCTGCCTTAACTGAACAACAAGGAGAAGTATTTTCTTTTAATGTTACATTGCTGGACAATTGAAGAGATTTGTTATTGATTAAAGAGGAATCAATCTCTTCGTAAGTCTTACAGTGGATACCGTGATATGCAGAATACTTTCATATCTGGTTCTGTCTGCATTAAACTTTTTTTTAAAGACTTTATATAGCAAACAGCTTTGGAAGAGAGAGTGTATTTTCTCCTATGGAACAAAATATAGACATGCTTCTTCCACCTGCTTATTAGATTTCAGGCTCAGAGGAAAAAAAAACTAATATAGCTACAGGCCCTTTGAAATATAACTAAAATATGCCTATTAGCTATCTACAAAATGGAGGACCACCCCCCAACACTTCATCTGCATTATTCCAGTGTTTAGGTCCATGATTGGTCAACAATTTGTTTGAATTTGTATGTTAACACTCTTTTCAGCCACCAGGTTCCAGATGCTACCATGATGCCTACCAGACTTCCTTGGACAGATGAACCCACCAATGTGTCTTAGAGCTCTGCTTCCCAGGAGCCCCATCCTACTAAGGAAAGAGAGAGGCAGGCTCAGAGTATAGATCGACCAGTCAACACCCATGTTCAGTGGGGAAGTAATTACAGAAGTCAGACCTTCAACCTTCTGCATCCCATAATGACCTTGGGTCCACACTTCCAGAGGGATAAATAATAGGAAAGCTATCAGGAGAGGGAGGGGGATATGCAGTTCTGGTGGTGGAAACTGTGTGGAGTTGTACCCCTCTTATCCTATGGTTTTGTTAATGTCTCCTTTTTAAAATAAATAAAAAAAATTTTAAGTCAGTTTTTCTGAACATAGGGTCTCCTACAAAATAACCCCTTTTGCAACTCCTGAATACTGGCTCTATCTTATTCCTTTTAAACTATTATGTGGGACCTAGGGCTGGAGATCCAGCACCAGATGGTGACAGTGTGATTACTCCAATTTCAGCAAGTTGCCAATTTTCTGTTGACTGTGATCTATAAGCCTCACAGTTTCTTACCAGTATCTACAAACAACTGACTGCCTGAAGTTTTAATTTGCAGGTAGGACAAAATCTCTAGCTCCTCATATCTGTTGAAATCTCTCCATTGCTTTGGATAAATGATTCAAGTCTGTTTACTTATGTGGCTGTTATCTTTTGCTCATAATTTTTCAGTAAAGAATATATTGATAATGTCACATTCTAACAGTTATATAGAGTCATTTGGTAATCATGTTTCATATTACTCTTACCAATGATTTACTGTTTTTCCACTTTGAAAAAAAATATGAGAGATAGGGAAAGATACAGACTTGAATACTACTCAGTCATATGTGGTGGTAGGTATTGAAGCAAAGGTCTTCTTATATTTATAGGATCTCCCCTTTACCTACTGAACATCTACCCAGATTGATATTTTTCTATTTAAATAATTGGAAATTTGGAGAAATTAACTGAAAACTCTTCCAATTTCTTTAAAGATTCACATAGCAAAAACATTTTTTTTAATTATTAACTTAAACAAACAAACAAAAGTCTCTTTAGTGGTATCCTATTTAAGTCCAGAGTCAAGGAGACTCCAAGATCTTTGGTCTCCTATTTGTGGTTCTGACTCCGCAGATGAATGTCTTGCACAAAGTTCTTGAGGGTCCTGGAAAAAGACGAGAACAGGGACCCTCAAAATTCATTAAATAAATAAGTCCATTAAATAAATAAATCCATTAAGTTAACAACAGCAACAACAAAACCAAGAGAGACTAACCAAGAATACTATTATTTTGATTGTTTTTTTAAACTATCTGTCCTATTCCTTCAGCTCTTCATTTCATTATCATACATGAGCTTTTATAGCCACTTCAAATTTTGATAGATCAAGTGGGTTTGTCAATAAAATCCTTCCACTCAGTATCAAAACATATTCATTTATTTGTACGTATTTAGAATGATGCTCAGGATTTTAGTAAGTAAATCCAGTCACCGGTCTAAAGGTGGAATATTGTCATTTATGACTGTTATTTTGCTTGACAGTAATATTCAGAAAAGAAAACCTAACTTTCAAGACTGATATCTTTCAGAATGGATTCTGTAGAAGCATACAGTTGGTCGATGATCTCAGAGTTGGACAATACTTCTAGCATATTGCAGACAAATTGTCAATATTGGCAAGTGGTTAATGATCACCAGTGATTTGAAATAAGTAAATAAAATAAAAAATGACAAATCACCCTCATTCAATTTGTACTTCTGGGAAGTTTGGGGAGGTGGCTACAGTCACTGAGAAACCTGGGCAAGTTACCAGATGTAATAATCTATGTCACTCACATCTCTGTAAGCCTGGGATATATGAGAGTTTAAATGCTCTCTTTCTGTGTAGCATTAAGTCAGAAAATCATCTTGGCTTAGCACTTGGGGTAGCTGTGCATTCACCAGAAAGAACATTCTGGTTTGAGAGCTATGACTATCCTGACCACCACTTAACTATGATATTACAATACAAAATTCAAAGTGTTAAGTAGAAAAGGATCCATTTTAGAGAATATAAGTCTTCTTTTAGAATGCAGTCTTTGATCTTTGCTATCTTTTACACCAAATATTGTCTGTCCTTGACTAATGAATGCAAACATGTATAATGAATTTACATAATAGACAATCTAAACTCTAAAAAAGTATCTTTTGCAAATGAACTCATATAAATGGACAGACAAATAGTAGAAACAAAACAGGACAAAGGAAAAGTGAAAAGAGGTCTCAGTGTTTGGAACGGACAAAAACATACCCATTAAAGTTGTGAACTCTCTGATTACATTCTTAACAATGGAAACTGTTTTCTCTATCAGTGGAAATGCCAATTTATTTTGGAGTAATAACATTCCTTCCAAGTGGACACTGATAGATATAGTCCAGCTTTTTTTTTTTTTTTTAGTCTAAGTCTATTTCTTAATTTACTAAGGTACTGTTCTGAACTCAAGGACTACCCCAACCCAAAGGAGTCTTTCTACTTTCAACTGTTGTAATTAATCCATAGATTTTGCTCACCTAAGATAATGAACTTCATTTACAGGTGAAAGCTGAGTGTGTGTTTTGCTTGATATAATGCTTAGTTTTCAGTTTCATCTGAGGACTTCTTTGCCACTGCTCAAGCCAGCATTCAATGCACACTCATTGATGACATAAATTGTTGTTATTATTTTTATTATTAATTGAACACTACTCAGCTATGGCTTGTGGTGGCACAGGGATTGAACATGGGACATCAGAGCCTCAGGAATGAGTCTTTATGCATAGCCATTATGCAATCTCTCCTGACCACCTCATATTTCTAATATAGGAAAACAGGGACTGAGAAGTTCAATTTGGAGTGAAACCCAGCTAATGACTTAGCTCCACTCCCCCTGACCATGCTGAAGACTTTCGTTGAAATACCTCACCCTTCCCATTAGACTTCCAGAAGTTTATGTAAAATTGCCAAGTAAACAATACCATCCTCAATCAAACATTAGTTTCCTTCATTCTGTCTTTCTATTTGGTTTCACTGTGTCTCTATTTCTGTGGCTCTCATGCTCTTTACTGATAAAATGGAAAGGAGGTAAGTATAACTCCCTCCCCAAATCTTTTTGTCTAATGAGTACTAGTGCACAAAATCAGTTCCCATAGTGGATTATAAGGTGGTGATGTTCCCAGTTCCTTCAAACTCTTCGTATTTGCTAACTGATATTATTCTATAAATATTCCCTTTCTCCTGACTAATCTTTCAAAATTATATTATTCAATGTTTAATATCATAGTTGTTTTTTTTTTAACAAACTTTTGTTTGTATGTTTGTTTGCTGATATGAAAAGGAGAACAAGAGTGAGAGACCAGAGTAAGTCTCAGCTGTAGCATCTGGTATACCTGGAATCAAAGGTAGGATGTCATTTTTGAGTCTTGTATTTTACCACTTAACTACCTACCTAGCATATTCTCTACATTTTAAAGAGAAGCATTAAAATACTATGTTTATTTTTTAGTTTATCTGAGTAGCTTGTTTTGTAAACACACAAACGGTGACTTGTCAAATCCAAGAAAAGCAAAATCCACTGAAACTTCTTTCCACGAGAGTCTTATAATGGAATTTCTTTAAAATCCTTAACATAGTAAAGAGAATTTTATTCCCTTATTTGATTATTCATGGTAATTCACTTTTGACTACTATTTTGTTATCTTTGGGTGAAGTTTTTCTCTTGCTAAACAAAGCTATAGTCTACACAGTGCAATCTAGGAAAGCGTATTTATAGTGCATGCAAACAATAAAGATCTACTTGGTCGACTCTTACAGAGAGACAGCATTGTCTAATAAAATGCTTATCCAGTGGAACAGATGTGGAAAACATATGTCTTGGACTGAGAAGCACACGGACTTCATTCCCGCTCCACCATTTTATTAGCTCGGCTTCACTGAACAACGATCTTATCACCAACAAAAGGTGATGGTGGTTCATCACAAACATTTGATAGGCTGTTAGAATCGACAAGTCATATGTGTAAAAAAGCCTATAGCATAGTAGATGTGTTATGTAAGTATTCTCCAGAGAAACAGAATTGATATACAATACGCGGCTGCTGGGTTGGCAAGTCTGGAGTCCACCAAATCCACCATCCCCCACCACCACCACCTCTACCACCACCACCTCCACCACCATCACCACCATCATCACCATCACTACCACCACCACCTCCACCATCATCACCATCACTACCACCATCAGTGCTACCACCATCAATACTATGACCATCACCATCACTACCATCATTACCACCACCACCTCCACCACCATCACCACCATCATTATCTTCACTACCACTATCAATGCTACCACCATCAATACTATCACCATCACCACCATCATCACTATCACTACCACCATCAATACTACCACCATCATCACCACTACCATCACTACCACCACCACCTCCACCATCATCATCACCACCATCATCATCATCGCTACTACCATCAATACTACCACCATCACCACTACCACCTCCACCACCATCATCACCATCACCACCACCATCAATACTACCACCATCACCACCACTACCATCACTATCACCACCACCTGCACTTCTCCACTCCATCCACACCATTACCACCACCATGACCACCACTACCAACACCACCATCACCACCACTACCAACACCACCACCACCATCAAACTGCTGCTTCTTCTTGACACTGAAGTTAATCTGGACACAGCATCTCCAGAAATGTTCATCTTTTCTTTGATTATTTTTTCACCTGCATTATGGAAATTAATCTGTTTAACCCAGTATAGTGACTGATATGCTCTTGCCCCTTGTAGTTATAGAGCATTGTCTGGACTAGAAATTGAGCAAAGATCTGGGTGCCCTGGTCAAATCCTGGTGACATGTAACATTGACCATCACGGTCGGTTTACACACAGAGGTGTCTCCTTTGTTACAAGAGAAGTCTATTTATGGGACCTGAAGTATATCTGGAGGGTGAGGTTCCCCACAGATTCTCAATAGCCTCAGCTCCTTGTAGTTTCTGTCCTTCTGGTGTTTCTTTAGGGGGTTCATATGAATATACCTGCATAGATAAAGTCACTGATGACCCCAGGCTCCCAAAGTTAGTCACCCCAATATAGCAGTGAAACTTAATGTCATACAAGAGGAGAATAAATAATAAACACCTTTCTTCCATGCTTTGTGCCCTTGTTTGTCATCTGGACCCCTAAAGTAGTGCTTTTTATTTGCTAGAAATAGCTAAATATCTACTGCACAAAATTTCAGGTGGTCAGTGGCGTACGCAGTTAAGCACACATAGTACCAAGTGCAAGCAAGGACTTGCACAAGAATCCCAGTTTGAGCCCCCAGCTCCCCACCTGTAGGGGGTCACTTACCAAGTGGTGAAGCAGATCTGCAGGTGTCTCTCTTTTTCTCCCTCTCTTTAGCACCCCCTTTCTCTGAATTCCTTTCTATTCTATCCAATAAAATGGAAAAAGTGGCTGCCAGGAGCAGTGCATTCATGCTACCAGCACAGAGCCCCAGTAATAAACCTGGAGGCAAAAATATAAATTAAAGAAAAAGTTATTTCAAATTCTGATTTGTACTTTCTCTCCAGTGATGCTCCAAACTTAAAGCATCCACTTAAACACTTTCATAGCTTCAAGGTGAGTCAGACTCCATTTTTTTCTGTTTTCAATCAAATCAGTCCTCCCCAGCCCAAGGAAAGTTTAACATACAGCCTTATTCTCCCTCTTGAATCCAACAATGAGGACATATAAATAAACCCAGAGGTGAATGGCTCCAGAGACTCCCCCAGCCCATAAGCAAACAGAACTTCTAGTTGAGCTCAGCTGTTATGATCACAAAAAAACAGTGATTATATGTATATATGTATAATAAAGTTGTCATGTCAGTAGAGAGCTAGTAGGATTATAATTCAGTTTTTTTTGTAAAGACATATATATATATATCTTGATTGATGAGCCTGACAGAGGAGGAGAAAGATAACTAGAGTATCGTGTCATGGCATATATGATGCAATGGACTCAAGTCCAAATCTCCTGCATGAGGGCCCAGCATTGTTTAACAGTCCATTCTGAGGTGCAGAACAAACATGACGAAACCTAAACACTTTGGTTTGAGTTATAGAATCTACGTTTCCTATCGATAATTGTCTCATTCCATTCAGGAAAAACAGCTGGGTATCTTTATCTTTTCCCCATGACATTTTTATTTACTTATTTATTTTTATTATCCTGTCCAACGCTTTTGATTAAGTTGGCACAGTAAGAAACCTTTTGATATTTCCCTTCATGTTTTTCTTGACAAGCCTGCATCAGTAATCTGGCTGGTATTACAGGATCATGTTTTTTTGGGTACATTCATTTATCATGGAATGAGTCACTTTGATGTTTTTGTTTCCACTTTCTTCTGAAAAGACACCCACAGAAACATTACAAAAATGCAGAGTTGCAGCAAATAAATTCTTAGACCAGGTCTGCACTGACTCCACAGCCAATCTATCCCACATACCCTCAGCCTTGAACAATACAAGATAATGGCTAAGGATGAAGGCTTGGGCTCAGATAAACCAATTTTCCATCATGCTGAGGACTCCTTTCACATTTGATGTGAAGCCAAACACTAAACCTAAAGTTATTTCTACCATCTCTGTGTCTTGATCTGTCAGTGGAGAAGACTATATCTAATACACTGTTGTTGTTTTTTTCCCTTGATTTATTTAGTTGTTCCTCCTACTTCTCTCCTTAATTTAATGTCTGTCTCTATGTGATGTTCTATTTGTTTGTTTTATTTTTAAAAGCTTTATTTATTTGTTTATTTTGAATAGAGATAGAGAGAAGTTGAGAGGTGACGGGGAGCTAGAGAGGAAGAAATTGAGAGATACCTGTAACACTGTTTCACCCCTGGTAAAGAAAGCCCCCCTCCCCAGCCAGTGAGGATTGAGGGCTTGAACCCAGGTCCTTGCACACTGGCATGGGTGCAATATCACCCATCCCCATGCTTTAAGAAAAATAATTGTCAACTTCCTAGTTTTTGTACACATTCTTGAACACTTGTGTTTTTCCCCCCAAAGGGAGAGAAGACTCTACAAGACATCTATGCACAGAAAGATAATCATGTTTTATAGCATTCGATCAGAAAATGTGATAGAATGAAAACATATTCAGTTGATCACCCTGAGTTCTCATGCTATACACACCTGTGCATATAAACCTATAAGAAAGCAAATATAGATGTCATTTCTACCTCAGATAATTTAACTTCCAGTGACAACAGAAGACCTCTTATCTAGTGCAGCTTAAGTTTTTCACAGAAAAACACTGGAGTCTTTCCAAATATCTAAGAAGCCAGCATACTTTTTTTCCAAAAACTTTTGTCCTGGTAGTCTAGCTTAGAAACAAAAGCACAGAAGGGAGTTTTCCTATTTTACATGTGGGGAGATAGTAGCAGATTCAAGATCCAACCACATAAACGTCCTTACAGACACAGAGAGAAAGCACACCAGACACCGGGAGTTCACATCAGAGCTCTGCTCTACATCAGTAATGGGAACAGGAAAATTATGACCTCTGCCATCCTCCATCCAGACTCCTAGAGCTCAGGATTTGAGTCAGTCACTTCGAGTCTGCAGAAGGTCACTAGACAGATTCTCCACAGATTCACACTAGCCAGTGCCCGGAGATGAACCTGGACTGGCTACAAACAACACAGATTTGTGCTGAGGCATGAATAACATCAGATGCCGCTATTATTAGCAAGCTTCCCACCTTGCGATGAACTGCTTTTTTTTTTTTAATATTTATTTACTTATTCCCTTTTGTTTCCCTTATTGTTTTCTTGTTGTAGTTCTTATTGTTGTTGTCACTGATGTCGTTGGCTAGGACAGAGAGACATGGAGAGAGGAGGGGAAGACAGAGAGGGGGAGAGAAAGACAGACACCTGCAGACCTGCTTCACCGCCTGTGAAGTGACTTCCTTACAGGTGGGGAGACCGGGGCTTGAACCAGGATCCTTTTGTCATGTTTTTTTTTTTTTTTTGGTCTGAATTTATTGACAGTACCAATGATCAAGTCTAGAATCAGTCCTTCTTCTTTCATTCTTCTTCACGTGTTCAAGAACATTAAAATATTGGATAAGATAATTAGTAAGTGTTAAAACTGCTGACTTGAAACCCACAATTCTGGTGTGTGTGTGTGTGTGTGTGTGTGTGTGTGTGTGTGTGTGTGTGTTGAAGAAAGGGGGCCAGGCGATGGTGCACCTGGTTAAGCACACACATTATGGTACACAAGGACCAGGTTCAAGCCCCCCCATTCCCTATTTGAAGGGGGGAAGCTTCATAAGTGGTGAAGCAGAGCTGCAGGTGTCTCTCTGTCTCACTGCCTCTCTATCACCCCCCTTAATTCCACTCTGTCTCTATCCAATAATAAATAAATAAAAATGAAAGAAAAAATAGAGGGCTGGCTGGTAGCGCACAGGGCTAAGTGCACATAGTGTGAAGCACAAGGACTGGCATAAGGATACTTTTTAGAACTCCATGCTCCCCAACTGCAGGGGGGTCTATTGGCAAGCGGTGAAGCAAGTCTGCAGGTGTCTGTCTTTCTCCTCCCACCCCCGTCTTCCCCTCCTCTCTCAATTTCTCTCTGTTCTATTAAACAACAACAATAATAGCAATAACAATAATAATGGGGAAAAGATGACCACCAGTAGCAGTGGATTCATAGTGTAGGCTCTGAGCCCCAGTGATAAACCTGGAGGCAAAAAAGAAAAAAGTAAAGAAAAGAAATAAAGAAAATAAAAAATATATATTCTGAAGAAATACTTTGTGTACCCCTGGGGAATACTATATTTTATCTGATTTTCTCACTCTGTATATATTTGAATACGAATCACTTACAATTTCTTCACTTCAAGAGAAATCCCTCAACTCCACTTTGCTTGCTGAAAAATGTATAAATCTAATAACCATTCAAAAGAATGACATGATTTTTTTTGTTTTTGTGGAATAACAGAAAAAAGATTCATAGTAGATTGCCTATTAATGAACCACAGTGATTGTTTTCAATTTAATGTCAGTTTCTCCTCACCAGAGATAGGTAATGACCTTGTGCACTTCAATCTCTGATATTAGTGAGGAAATTGTGAAACTGAGTAGAAATCATAGCAAGATAACCTTCGAGGCCCCTGCTAAGTTACTCTTTATATGGTGGACAGCCTCCCGCAGAGTATCACCAAATGCTATAAGACGACAATTCCAGTTACTTGGAGTTAGATTCTTATGGTCTGTGTATCACACTTTGTTGTAAATTTAATATTTCAACTCTATTGTATTGGCGAGTTAAATTCAAAGATTTATTGTAGGGGTTTCATATACTAAAACAGAAATCATCTTCTTTCCTTCCTTCCTCCTCCCTTCAGCCCTTCAACCCGTACTTCCATTCATGCACTCTCTCTCCCTCTCTCTCTCTCTCTCTCTGCCTCTCCTTTCAGTCACTGGGGCTTGGGTGCTGGCACTATAAATTCACTGCTCCTAGTGGCCATATTTTCCTTATCATTTAATTTGATAGAACAGATAGAAACTGAGAGAGGGGGAGTCCAGCAGTAGCACAGCAGGTTAAGTGCAGAGTGGTACAAAGCACAAGGGCCGGCGTAAGGATCCCGGTTCGAGCCCCCGGCTCCCCACCTGCAGGGGAGTCACTTCACAGGCGGTGAAGCAGGTCTACAGGTGTCTGTCTTTCTCTCTCCCCATTTCTGTCTTCCCCTCCTCTCTCCATTTCTCTCTGCCTTATTCAACAACAACGACAACAATAACAATTACAACAATAAAGCAACAAGGGCAACAAAAGGGAATAAATAAACTAGTAAATTGAAAAAAAATGAGACAGGAAGGGGAGACAGAGATTAAGAGAGAAAGGGAGACACCTACAGACCTTTTTCACAACTTGTGAAGATTCCCCCCCCTGCAGGTTGGGAGTGGGGATTCAAACCCGGATCCTTGCACTAGTCCTTATGCTTAGTAATATATACACTTAACTGGGTGCCCACCATCCAGTCCCTACTTCTTTTTTTTCTTCTTTCTCTTTCTTTCTTTTTTTTTATTTATTTTTTAAATTCATTTATTATTATTTTTAAAATTTATTTATTATTGGATGGAGACAGAGGAATATTGAGAGGGGAGGGAGAGAGAGACAGAAACCTGTAGCCCTGCTTCACCACTCGTGAAGCTTTTCCCCTTGCAGGTGGGGACCAGGGGCTTGAACCTGGGTCCTTATGCATTGTAATGTGAGTGCTTAACCAGGTATGCCACCACCTGGCCCCTATTCATTTACTTTTTAGAGATTTATCTGTTTAGTGGTCCTGGAGTTGGCACAGTGGATAAAGTGTTGGATTCTCAACCATGAGGTCCCAAGTTCAATCCCTAACAACACATGTGCCAGAGTGATATCTGGTTCTTTCCTTCTCTCTCTCTCTTTTTTTTTTTTAATTGGGGAATTAATGTTTTACATTCAACAGTATGTACGATAGTTTGTACATGCATAACATTCCCCAGATTCCCATATAACAATACAACCCTCACTAGATCTTCTGAATCCTTCTTGGATCTGTATTCTCCCCACCCACCCACCCAATTCTTTTACTTTGGTGCAATACGCCAATTCCATTTCAGGTTCTACTTTTGTTTTCTTTTCTGATCTTGTTTTTCAACTTCTGCCTGAGAGTGATATCATCCCATATTCATCCTTCTGTCTCTGTAGAGAGGTGGAGAGAGAGAGAGGAGAAAGAGAGAGAGGAGAAAGAGAGAGAGGAGAAAGAGAGAGAGAGAGAGAGATTGAGAGATCCCAGAACAGAAGCCTCCTTCAATGCAGTGGGGATCAGTCTTGAATCCTGGGCTGCCCACATGACAAAGTATATATACATATACATGTACATGTACATGTACATGTACATGTACATACACACACACATATATATACCAGAGAGCTGGGAAATCACCATATAGTAATTTACAAGTTTGGCATAGAGTATAAAAATAGAACCAAAAACCCTCAGCTATATTTAAGAGAAAGCCCTTTGGCAATCACTGTGTATCTGGCACTCCTCTAAATCCACAAAGTTCCTGGTGTACTTTAGGATGAGTTGCTCAGCCTAATATTGCCTTTACTAGAGAGAGAATCAATTTCTTATTGATGTAAGCACATGTCAACAATTAGGAACCCACTCAGAGTCCATTTAAATTAATGAGTCAGAGGCCACTTTGTCTAGATTGTGCCCAGAATAGGTAAGTCACTTGTGGGAGCCGCATTAGTGTTTTGTCTCACATGAGAGACCACTCAGTTCTTCTTCTTCTAGCGTTTGCCCTTCTTCCGTAGCCAGTCAACAGCGTCAGGTTGAAAGCTGTCAGGAGCTGCTTGTTGCTGGCTTTGAAAGTGACTGGGATCCATGTGGATTCAGTCGGCTAGGAAGGATCGTCAGTTTCCCCAAGAATGGGTACTCACGGGATGCACCACCAGAAGGTCGATCCAACGCATCCCACCACTCAGTGAAGTAAATGGTATCCATCCGAACAAGTAGAAAGATTTCACGTGACATCCAGTGGGACCAATTCATTAACAGGAATTACAAGTAACCATTTAAACTGGAATTATCATCCTTGCGCGGGGTTATCATGTGACTCAGAGTTTTCAACCTTTTAAAATTGCCCAGATTCTTATTATAGATTTTTTTATCTAGTTTAGTTTAAATATGTCCCTCTGATATTTTTAACACAAGGTGTCCTTTGATTATTTTAAAAGATTAGACACAATATGCACATATCCCCCTAGTAATACATTTTTCATACTGAAATCATAGCTAAGTCAGTCATAAGGGGGGAAGTCATTAGAGTGGAAAATAAAAATTCCAAAATGCTAAACATTAACTGTTGAAGTTTCCTTTTGCCATCTACAAATTCTTTTCACATGATATCATTCTCCACATATTTTTGCATGCATATTTCCAGAGAAATTGCGCTTTTTTGCTTAACATAAAATTCTAGGCAATTAGATGCAAAAGTGGGGAAGAGCAATATGAAGAGTGCCAATTTAAACACCAGGGAGCAACACAACTGGGGGGAGAACGTGCTGACAGTTCTGCTAGTTAACACACCAGGACAAGGCCCACTTGATAGACAGACACAGGACTGCATACGTAGGGACCCAGGAGCTCTAAGTGAGACAGACTTGAACATATCATTAGAAGAAAAACAAAACAACGTTGGGGTCAATTTCCCACTCTCCACACCTGAAATAGTTTTTCAAAGTGACGAACAAACTGTAAATGCCCTCAGAAAAAATGATCTAAAGAAATTAGTCATGAGGCTGCAGGAGGCATTTTATTTCTTTATTTTTTAGGCATATAAACACGGAATGACACTGGGTGGTAGTCATACTCAGGAGGAGAGGTTAGTTGCATCATTAAGTGTATATAAGCAAAACAAGTTCATCATCTAAGCAAGCTGACAAGATTTTTGACCAAAGGTCACTTCTTATTGCAGTCTGCCTAATTTACCCAGCAAAGTCTAGAAGAAGTTGCAGTATGGATCTACACTTCGAAACAATGATCTTAATGTCTGATTTATCATATTCATTCTGAGCTGCAAAGATCACCAGACAGATGGAGTTCAAATCTTTCCTTAGAACTGGTTTCTACAAACAAATTTGTCCGGAGTCTCAATGCCCTCATCTGTGACAAGGAAATAATGACATTTATGATGTTTTAATAAAGAGAAAGGTGGGTGATAAAAGTATTTACAGTGGGTTGGGCGGTAGCACAGCGGGTTAAACCTAAGTGGTGCAAAGCCTAAGGACCTGCATAAGGATCCTGGTTCAAGCCCCTGGCTCCCCACCTGCAGGGGAGTTGCTTCACAGGCAGTTAAGCAGGTCTTCAGGTGTCTTATCTTTCTCTCCCTCTCTCTGTCTTCCCCTCCTCTCTCGATTTCTCTCTGTTCTATCTAACAACGAATGGCATCAACAATAACAATAATAACCACAACAACGCTACAACAACAAGGGCAACAAAAGGGAGAAAAAATGGCCTCCAGGAACAGTGGATTTGTGGTGCAGGCACCGAGCCCAGCAATAACCCTGGAGGCAAAAAAAAAAAAAAAAAGTATTATACAACTCACAAAGCCTGATATTGGGCATGCAATACGATGCAAAATGAAAGTCTTATTGTTGTTCTAGTTTTAAGACTATGTATACAGCTACACAGTATCATCACAGATTCTTTAACAAGATGAGAAATAGAGTGAATCCTTCCACAATATCCGGTCTTTCTTCTTGCATAGATAGTTAACTGTCCCTGTTCTCAGGAAGATTTCTGGTATCCCAACTGAAGGTCAGCAAGACAGTTCACCAAGATAGTGTGCTTTCTCTAACCTATGAATGACCCACGCTCAAGCTTTAACCCCACACTACTGGAGGAAGTGTAGTACAGTGTTCTCTTTCATTGCCCTTATATCTCTCCTTCTGTCAAAAAAAAAAAATCACTCCTAACCAGTGAAGCACTGGTGATGGGGAAATAAACCCATTAAGACGATCTGCAGTATATCAAACACTCAGTGGAGTGTGAAATAGTTTAGACAATAAACATAATCCCTAATGGCAAATGTTTATAACAGAGTGAATGTTATGAAGGGCATTCTTAGCCCATGTGTGTGTTTGGTTTATCTATTTTAGCTGGGAGTAGAAACAATAAGAAACAGGGGCCAGGCAGTTTTACACCAGGTTAAGAGTTCATAGTATGAAGCACAAGGACCCACTCAAAGATGCTAGTTCATGCCCTGGCTCCCCACATGCAGGTGGGTCACTTCACAAGTGGTGAATCAGATATGCAGGTGTCTATCTCTCTCCCTCTCTATCTTCCTCTCCTTTCTCAATTTCTTGGTGTCCTATTGAATAAAAATAGATAAATACATAAACAAATAAATAAATAAATAAAGGCCATAGCAGCAGCAGTGGATTCATAGTGCAGGCACCGAGCACCCTAACATGGATCAAGATGATAGCTGAGTCTAAACAAGAGACACTCACAGTTTTGGATCACTGAAATGGTTCACCTGGATAGTAAGCCACTTTGCTATGTGCACAGGCTAGGTTCAAGTCCTGCCCCTCTGCATTTAGACATTTTTGGTGCACTGGTCTCTCTCTCTCTCTCTCTCTCTCTCTCTCTCTCTCTCTTTCTGCAATCAATTCATTCACTCACCTATGCACATTGTCACCAAAGACCAAGAAGATAGAAAGACAGAATTTATATCTATTTCCACCATCTTTTCAAGCTCACCATTTGGATTGTCTTTTACCTCTGCAACTGGGATTCTGAGCCGATGTCCTCAAAGTACAGGGATCATTAATTCAGTGTTTTATCCTCTATATACCACCTGTAAGTTCATTTCTATTCACTTAGATAGTGTGTGTGTGTGTGTGTGTGTGTGTGTGTGTGTGTGTGTGTGTGTGTGTGTGCATGATCACAAAAGAAGAATGGAAAGAGGTTAAAGTAGTATGCTTAACAAAAAACACCCAGTTAAAACTGGAGTAAATCTACACATGGAAACAGGCTCTGCCATGTTTTCCCAGGCCTATCCAATTTGAATTTTTGCATTGACTGACTTAATGAATTAGAAGAATTTAAGTGAGCTGGGGGTATATAGAATAATAGTTATGCAGAGACTCTCTTGCCTGAGGCTCCAAAGCCCCAGGTTCAATCCCTTATACCACCATCAACCAGAGCTGAGCAACGCTCTGGTAAAATAAAATAAAATAAAATAATAGAAGAATATAAATTATAACCACATGCTCTCAAAAGTTGGAAATTCTCACAGATGAACTTGCCCAAAGTAAGCAGGAAACCTGGACTTCTCTGTTAATTCTATTTAAATTAGAATTGAACCAAGATTTTATAGCTCAGAAGCATATGACCTTCTTGAGTTAAGGCACTCACAGACTACGTTTTCTTGGGGTAGTTCTCAGAATGAGTATGCCTCCAGCCTGTTTGAAAGAGGCAAAGTCTATTCATCTCTGAACAAAGACACTTGTATCATAAGCTTTAGGTATTTTCAAATCAATGTTTGAATGTAATGCACAGAACACAGTAAAAATTACTCAAGTACAAGTGGAGAATTCTAAGAATAAGAGTCAACAAAAAGAGCTCCCAGCACCAGTGAAAACTGGAATTGTCAGACATACAGCAGAACACATAGAAAAAAAATTGAAGAAAAATAATAAAAAGCACATGCAAGTTAACAGAAAGATGTAGGTGATCTTAAGGATTTGATCAAGCAGCCAAAGGAAAGTTCCATAAATGAAATATAAATAACACAGAACTGTCAATAGGTGAAATCAACAGTAGATTTGGAATGAATGAACATAGAATTCATTCATCAGGGGAGGTAAGGAGGCATTAAACAGAATACCACAGGGAAATGGAGAAGCAGGCACATGGATAACCAGAGTTCCTGGTGGTGAGGAAGAGAGCATGTGTGTGACAGTATGAAGAAGAAGGAGAAGAAGAAAGAGGAGGAGGAGGAGGAGGAGGAGGAGGAGGAGGAGGAGGAGGAGGAGGAAGAGGAGGAGGAGGAGGAGGAAGAGGAGGAGGAGGAAGAGGAGGAGGAAGAGGAGGAGGAGGAAGAGGAGGAGGAGGAAGAAGAGGAGGAGGAGGAGGAAGAGGAGGAGGAGGAGGAGGAAGAGGAGGAGGAGGAGGAAGAGGAGGAGGAAGAGGAGGAGGAGGAAGAGGAGGAGGAGGAAGAGGAGGAGGAGGAAGAAGAGGAGGAAGAGGAGGAGGAGGAGGAGGAGGAAGAGGAGGAGGAGGAGGAGGAGGAGAAGCAGTTGAGGGGATTGGGTTAGGTGCTCATAGTACAAAGAGTACATAGAACTAAGCACAAGTAACCAGGGTTCTACTCACCTCATAGATCAAGTAACAGTGAACATGTTGAATTAAACTGTCCTTCACCACAGCGTACTATTCAAATGAGGGATATCAACAAGAACAAAGGTTTCTGATAATGATTTGCTGTTTATGAGATCCAAAAAGGACTTAGTTCTCGTGAGTCCTATCTAGATTTAGTTCATGTGATTTTTTTTTTTCTTTCAAGTAGAGTTATCACTTGAGCCCAGTACATGCACAATGCTACTCTCCCCAGTCGTAATCTTTTTAAAAAGGGTGGAAGATAGTGAGAGATTCCGAGGAAAAGAAGGACAGAGGAAATGTGAGACACCTGTATCATTGCTCCACCACACACGAAGTTCCCTCCCTCTTGGGGATTGGCCTGGGGAACATCCCAGAGTAGTGTGCTCTCTGCCAGGTTAGTCACCAGCTAGTCCTGAGTATGTGTGATTAATTTTCTGAATAAGGAATATAAAAAAATGTACAGTCTCCAAGCAAGCTGTGACATCTGCTGGGATAAGATAACATTTTATCTACCATGAAACAGGATAGATGGAAGAATGTCTCATTTAGGCCTGAATCCCAGAAGCCTAGGCTGAAGATTGAAACCCACAGGTAGAATCTAGGGGAAAAAAAAAAAGGCACTTACCTGCTATCTCTGATCATCAATGATTCTGGAGATTTTTGTTTGTTTGTTTTTGTTTTTCTTAAAACTTTTATACCTGATTAAATTAGACCGGGAAGGATGCTGTTCCAGTTGATGAGTTCTAAAGCGACTGATTTGGGAGGTCATGCATTCCAGTCCTTTCATAACAGCACCTCGATGATTGACCGACCAGCTAGTGCAAATGGTGTGCTTGCTCCTCATTGTCCCAAGTGCACCTTCCTGGGAGAAGATCCACCCCAGAAACATACAAGGGTTGGTTGAGAGTTAAGCCTGGCTGAGCCACATTAGCTGCATTTTAACCCAAGATTCTTTTAGGGACTTCAGAACTAGAATCTGGACACAAAGACATTTGACTCTGCTGGACTCACCAATGGAGTTAATGGGCAAAAAAGGAGGAAGGCTAGAGCCACTTATACAAAGGCTGTTATGTGAGTGTGATTCTGATTGGTGGGAAATCCAGCTTTCAAGAGTCCTGGGGGTTACAGGTGAGAATTCAACCCAGTGATGGACACATGTGGTCATCATTAAAATACCAGAGACACCTGGATGTTTCAGGGACCTGAGTTTCAACAGTTTCCAGGCTCTGCTTGATTGCACCCAGATTGGAGATGAAACTTTTCTCACACTTACTAGATCTATAGCCTGCATCTTAAAAAATAAAACTCTGTAGTTTAGCTAAATCAATTTAGCACATAACAAACGCTTAATAAAATTCATTCTATTTTAGAAAGCACACATTAAAATAAAATCATTCCTTCTCTCTGTCTGTCCTCTCTGTCTCTCCCATTGTATTAAAATAGAAAAAATTAATTTGAAAGTTATCCGTTAACTTTACACATTTATGCATTAAAAATAAACATTATACTAACTCATCAAGTATAAAATGGTAGCACTTAACATTTATGATTTATTTTATATTTTCATCATCCACAAGATATATGTAAGAATTTTATTTTGAAGACAAAAGATAGAAGAACACTACAGTTAGCATCATAACTATAGGAGAGATGCAGACATCTATTATGAGAAGAAGAGAAATATGACCAGTGTGTCAACAACTGTATGTAAACCTTTAAGTTCCTCATTAAAACAATAAATCCAAAAAGTAGGAAGGCTTTCTACTGACTCATTAAGTACCAAAAATGTGGGGGAAAAGACAGTTACTCATAGATAGAAATATTCATAATTTCTATAGAGGGATAGTGGGCATTTCCAAAGTTATCATGCATAACTTTTAGTTTACAGATTATACTGTCAA
The DNA here is from genome assembly GCF_950295315.1 of Erinaceus europaeus. Taxonomy (NCBI): domain Eukaryota; kingdom Metazoa; phylum Chordata; class Mammalia; order Eulipotyphla; family Erinaceidae; genus Erinaceus; species Erinaceus europaeus. The sequence continues at coordinate 134,831,982 of NC_080166.1, read as the reverse complement.
TATGTAATTTCAAATACTTTATGCTCAAATATTTATGAAAACCATTATGACCAAGAATAATTATTTCCATCCTATTTGTAGGAATATAAGAACAAAAGTTGTCTAGTGTTAGTCTAGGCTATTTGATCAATATTGTGAGACATCTGTCCTGTGAAATATTAGAAGTCACTTAAAAAAAAAAGAATGGCTCTTATATAACCATGTGGAGCTATTTTTGTGGAATCCTTTTTATGTACCCATGGCCACTGTGTGGGGGGAATGAGTGTGTATTCACACGTGCAGAGACAGATGTGTAAAAAAACAGTGTTGTTATCTTTGTACAGAGGGAAATGAAGAACAGAATTGTGCATGGGGTGGTCCGAATGACAGTTACAGGGGTGAGACTCATATTTTCTGTCCTTTTGCATCTTTTCAATTTGGCTTCACATGCATTCACTTTTGCTTCACGTGTATTCACAGAATAAACACAATTTTAAAAGCTGGTGTGGCACTGTGTTTAGTTAAAATTGAAATACTTTGTAGCTACTAATAGCACACCAGAGATTATTGCTATGAAGTCCTCCCTCTACAGGTGAGTATATGAACTCCTGTAGCTTAGTGGTCTTCTGCACACTGTCTGATTATTGAGTGGGTCACCATTTAAATCCAGATGTCTCTACCAAACCCAGCAGTTTCACTATGTCATCTGAAGCCTCCATATTTTTCAAAATATTTATTTACTTTATTTCAATGAGGGTGACAGACCAGAGCACTGCCCAGCTCTGACTGATGGTAGTGCTGGGGATTGAAGCTGAGGACTCAGAGCCTCAGGAAGGAGGGTCTGTTTCATCACCATTATGCTATCTTCCCAGGCCCAAAGCTCTATACTTTTAAAACAAATGTACCCATTTAAATGTGGCAATAACAAGATACAAATGAAAATCAAGGAATACACTTCTTTTATATAATTTGAAAGAGATGCCTTAAATAAACATACTTTTTGACCTTTTAATTATTGTTATTATTTTAATTTTTATTTATAAGTAGGAAACACTGACAAAAACCATAGGATAAGAGTGGTACAACTCCACACAATTCCCGCCACCAGAACTCCGTATCCCATCCCCTCCCCTGATAGATTTCCTACTATTTAACCCTCTGGGAGAATGGACCCTGGGTCATTATGGGGTGCAGAAGGTGTAAAGTCTGGCTTCTGTAATTGTTTCCCTGCTGAACATGAATATTGACAAAAAAAAAAAAAGAATAGGAAAGGTATCAGGAGGTGATAGGATACAGAGTTCTGGTGGTGGGAATTATGTGAAGTTGTACCACTCTTATCTTATGGTTTTGTCAGTGTTTCCTTTTAATAAGTAAAGAACTAAAATTTAAAAAAAGTGACTATATATACTTGTTTAGGAGGCCAGTTGAGCATACACATTGCCATGTGTAAGGACCTGGGTTCAAGATCCTGCTCACCACTTACAAGTCTGAGGGTGTCTCTCTTTCTCTCTCCCTATTTATCTCCTTTCTTTCTCAATTTCTCTCTGTCCTATTAAGTAAACTACGACAAAAAAGGAAAAGGAAAAAAATATTTCTGGGAGCAGTGAACTTACAGTGCTGGCACTGAGCCTCAAAAAATAACTTTGGTGGCTATAAATAATAGTTAGTGAATAAATGTACTTGTTGATATGTGCCATACATATTCTCAGTAAACATCTATTGAAAGAATGACTAGAAGAATAAAATTTCAAGCATTCATTGCCTCAATAAAAAATTATTAAGTAAATAAAAACACTAACCCATGTCACATAACAGTATTTTTTTCTAAACTCACAGAAATTTCATTCATAAATGCATGTTTTCTTTCATGGCCCGTATCTATTTTTCTTTTCTTAAACAGAGCACTGCTCAGCTGGTGACTAAACCTGGGACTTTGAAGTCTCAGGCATTAGGGTCTCTGTGCATAACCATTAAGCTCTCTCCCCAGCCCTTCCATATCTATTTCAAGTTATCATGTCAGCTGTACGACTTGATGTCTTTGTAGACACCAATGCCAGAGTCCGAGGTGAATTAGTTGAGCTTTTATTCGAGCTCTGGGTATGGAGATGGTCAATGGTTTTCACAGAGAAGGTGTAAGTCATGTGACATTATCCTCAGACAGCTTCAAAGCAGCAAAAGCATGTCCAATTGCAGCTCCAAGTGCCAAGAATATAGCTAATGTAGGTGGGAAAGCTTCCAAAACCCCCATATGGCAATGTGAGTTGAACATCTTTCACAACAGCCTAACACGGGCTTGGAACTCCACTCCTCTCTCTCTGAAATAGCACCTCTGATTTCCTGTAGTCAAACTGGCTGTCCCAACCCACCCTGACTTGCCAAAGCCAAGTCTGGATTGTGCATCTGTGGGAACCCAAGTGCTAAGCCTTGCTTTTCCCTGGCCTGGCTCTGTCGGAATCCATCCCCAACTTCGCTTCTAGGAGATCAAAAGCTGCACACTAGATGCCATCACAAGCAGAGAGATGAGATGTTTGTCTCTGGGATTAGAAGGGGGCCATGTTTTGAAGGCACTTGGTGTTTGAGTGAAACATCCCTAAATGCCTCAGCAGGGCAGCCTGCCTCACATCTTTGGCACATCTGACGGAGAGGTTGCTCTAGGCTGGTGGCAAATCTAAAGCAGCACATTTGGTGTGTGCTTAGGATGTTTCTGTGTTCCCTGAACTGTGTGTCCCCGGGCTAATTAGAAATAAGGTGTACGTGGCCAGGGCAAAAGAACAGTCACACACACACACACACACACACACACACGTGAAGCCATCCTGCCTGGGCCACGCTGGAAGGTTGTCTAGTTTCTCTATAAAAATTAAACCCATAAATGTTGTTACAATGTCAGTAGGTGGGCTGGAGTCTGAGCCAGGGGAACTGGAAGATTTTTTTTTCCTGAAATATGTCCCTTTGTATAAGGATTATCTTTTCTTTAAAAAAATATAAATGAAAGGCTGGGTGCAGTCATTCTGCAGTGGTACCTTGGTTAAGTGCACACAGAACTACACTTAAGAGCCCGGGGGGGGAGCCCTTGCTCCCCACCTGCAACAGGGCTGCAAATGTGCCTCTCTCTCCCTCTTTATCTCCTTCTGCCCTCTTATTTTCTCAGTCATAGCCAGTAAAATGAGAAATGTTTATTTGAAGCACAGTATGCTCTCCCAAGTAAATAGATCATACTGCTTTCAAATATAGAGCCATATATGTTTTTTCAGATTTATAGAATAATGTCACTACTATGTTTCTTTATTGAAAAAATATTTCTCTCACTATCCATATCATATATGTGTGTGTGTGTGTGTGTGTGTGTGTGTGTGTGTGTGTGTGTGTGTGTATTTGTGACAGGATTATCCCAAAAGTATGGGCACTGTATGTGAAGCGTTTTTTCTTTCTTTTTTCTTGTCTCTTTATCTATCATCTAGCTACAGCTTACTTTTGTAGCTCTAGGGACTTTCGCACGTGAGTCCACTGCTCAGGCACTGAACTTTTCTTTTCGAAAAGGAGAGACAGAAAGAGGAGGGAAGACACTGTAGCATCTTTCCACTGCCCATGGAGTTTTCTTGGTGCATGCAGGGTACTTCCAGGGCTCCAACCTGAGACTTCAACATGATAAGGACTATGCTCTACTGGGAGAGCTATCTCTTGGCTTCAAAGGCATCTTTGGGGAAGGGTAATGGATGAGCCTAAGCATTTCACCACCTGACCTCAAATATTTGTTGAAATAAAAAGAAGTCAACTACTTGCATAGTTGTTCAAATTTGAGTTTTTTTGATGATAATTAGTATATGCCATTGGTGTTCTTGAAACCTTGAACATCTCCTTCATTTTCTGCCTCCAGGTTTTGATGTGTGATTCTACCTCTCTTACTGAATTCTTGAGAAAGAGAGAGAGAGAGAGAGAGAGAGAGTCCACTCTACCAGTCATAAATCTTCATCTTTGCATAATGCACTTATATTATGGCTGGAGCTTGAATCAGGATCCTTATGCTTAGTAAACTCTGTGTTCTACCAGATGACCCCTTTCCTGGCCACCTTTAATATTTTTCCAAAATGTAGGTTGGACATCATGTCAACAGTTGGGAATATTTAATAACATTTTGTGGTACTTGGAGCTAAACATTAAAAGCAACAACCACATATTTTTTATTGTGTGGCTCCATAGTAGGTACCTAAAACTCTAATCATTCTTCTTAATGTCATGGGATTGTTTCTGGTGAAAATCAGAATTGTTACAGAAAATTCTGTGAGAAATTTCCTGGAAGAAAATTTATTAATTTACCCTCTGATTGAAAAAATTGAAATCAGCTTGTTTTAATATTTGTTTCTAAGAATATTCACAGCTTTAGCTAGAACTTCTCAGGTGGAAAACATTCTCAAAGTTATTTTGGAATCACATATATAAAAGTAGAATTGGTTTCTAACACGTTCATTTTTCAAATTTATTATCCAATTTGGAAAATAATAAAAATTACTCTTTCATGTTAAAAATAGAGTTAACTCCGAATATGTGTGAAGTTATATTTTATGCATCGAGGGCTATAAAATAAAGATGTCATAATTCAGACTCATTTAAAACTACAGCTTTGAAGTTCTGTTTATTGAAATGTGTTACATTGCTTAGAATAAACAAGGTCTGAGAGTCAGGAAGATAGACCAGATAGAGAAGCACAGGACTTGAAGGCCTGAGATCTCAGAGGTCCTAGGCTGTCTTCGATGTCAGTTTATGTCATTGCTAAGTGTTCTGCTGTCTCTCTCTTTCTTTCTTCCTCTCTCTCTCCCCTCTATCTCTCTCTAATATAAATATATGTTTTAAAAAGTTGAGAGGTTGGGAGTTGGGCGGTAGCACAGTGGGTTAAGCGCACACGTGGTGTAATGCATAAGGACCAGCTAAGGATCCTGGTTCGAACCCCCGGCTCCTCACCTGCAGGGGAGTCGCTTCACAGGTGGTGAAGGAGGTCTGCAGGTGTCTGTCTTTCTCTCCTCCTCTCTGCCTTCCCCTCCTCTCCCCATTCCTTTCTGTCCTATAGAACGATGACATGAGTAACAACAATAACTACAACAACAATGAAAAACAACAAGGGCAACAAAAGGGAAAATAAATATTTAAAAAATCGAGAGTTGTTAAATATATGACATTTATGGAAAAATCCACCACTTCTTTACATTTACGGAATCACTGTGGTGTGATACTTTTGTACTTCAGGAAAATAAGTTCATCTTTAAGTAATGCATGTCTTGGGTCGCTGCAGATAAAAGTACTAGGAGGCATTGTTACACAAAGAAGCTAGAGAGCTTCAGGGAAGATAGAACTTCATATCTGAGTATCTATCTGCTTTTTAACAGGAACAGAGACTGAGCCACAGGATGGGAGTTGATAAAAAAGCAGATGCATTTTTATTGGGGGAAGAGGAAGTAGTTTGGTGGGACTGGAGTTTAAGCTCATGGGAGAGAGTGGCAAAAGCAAATGGTGGCTTAAAGTAGATGTTGGAGGTTTCCCAAGTGCATAGCTGGGAGCCTAGACTTTCCTTTTGAACTAGAGAAAGCATACAGGTGATCAAACAGTTGCAGAAGGGGCCAAGCCCTTTCTAGTGGAGAGAGATGATTCTACTGACAGCAAAGGAATAGATTGCAACTGAGAGGAGGAGCAAGAGAACTCAAGCTCAGGAGTCCCTGTCAAGAGTGACTTGTGATCTCGGAGTTGGGGAGAAGACAGACACTCCTTTGTTTTCTGATCCACTGAAGACTATTACTGATGATGACAACAAGTCACGAATGGCAGTTTGGACAGTTCACGACTCCAGTGCTCCAAGCTTTAAGATGTCACGTTAATGGAACAAACCCAAATGGAAGAAGCCCCAAATGGAAGGGAAATGTAGTGAAAAATAAAAATGGTGATTGCAGAAGAGTAAAAACTTTTAGTATTTTTTAAATGTATGCTTTTGATGAATGAGAAACAGAATAATACAGAGACAGCATTGCTCAGGGGCCAGGAAGAGACACACCTGTTTAAGTGCTTATATTAGAGTGAACAAGGTCTCAGGTTTAAGCCCCTGGTTCTCACTTGCAAGGCAAAAGCTTCATGAGTGGTGAAACGGGGCTTCAGATGTCTCTCTGTATCTTTCCCTCTTCAGCTTCCCCTTTCTTCTCAATTTTTCCTTTTCTATCCAATAATAAATAAATATATAAGTCACTCCTAAAAATACTATTAAGGAGTCTGGTGGTGGTGCATCACACATAGTCTGAAGCCCAAGGACCTGAGTAAGGATCCCTGTTCGAGCCCCTGGTTCCTCACCTGCAAGGGGTTGGTTCAGAAGCAAGTCTGCAGGTGTCTATCTTTCTCTACCTCTATCTATCTACCCCTCTCTCTCAATTTTTCTTTGTGCTATTGAGAAAAAAAGAAGGTCACCAGAAGCAGTGGATTCATGCCCACAATGAGCCCCAGAATGGGAGGCAAAATGAATAAATAAACAAAATAATCAATAAAAAAATAAACTATTTTTAAAAAAGAGCAAGAGAAGAATCAGCATTGCTGGCTGGCACATGCAATACAGGGGATTGAACTCAGGACCTCACACATGCTAACTTTGCAAATCTACCAGCTGTTCCTTCCCCTAGGGTTTAAATACTAAGGAATTTTAGTCACAAAGTTAAAAGCAGAGTGTCATAATGATGCCATGTCTTTGTACTGAAACTGCTTTCCTTTGCTCAAAGTCAATCTCACTTCCTGGAAGGAATATTAATTTATAGGATCTTTGTTGTTAGGTGGGTACATCACCACATTTCTACAAGATGGATGTCAGCACGTCTCAGCCTTCACAGAAAGGCTTTGAGCAATTAAATTTTTTTAAAGCCTATATTTTGAAGCTATTGGCTCAATGTAGATATTTTTTTTCAACGGACAGTCACATAGTCTTTGATAAATTCCCAGGTGTTTTATTATTTATTTATTTGGGCCACACATCAAGGGATTGGGAAGTGTCACAAATAAACAGATAAGAGGTTTGGACAGAAACGAACATGGGAGGCAGCAATAAAGGACTAGAGACAGTTACCACCGAGTGGGCAGCAGCTGTGGCTAAGATGTGAGGGACAGGAGATGAGGAAGGGAGGCCACACTTGTCCCCAGTGTGTTAGCACAGCCAAGAGGGAGAGGTTCTCAAAGCTCTCTTCCAATGGCGGCCATTTGTGTGTGTGTGTGTGTGTGTGTGTGTGTGTGTGACATTATATATAGAAACACCAGCAAGATAATGGGGTGTGTCCCAGGAGGGAAAGGATACATACTGGCCTGAATTTCTACAGCTGCTATCACTAAGACAACTCTAAACATCTGCCCGGGGATGGCGGGTGGGGACTAGTACTTTCCTGTCAACCCATCCCTCCTACTTGTGGCAAGATGTAGCCTCCCTTCCCCCTGCCCATTGTAGAACTCTTGACTAACTTTGCCAAGGCTGTGATCTAAATTTGGGTGGGATCATAAGAGGTGGGTGGTGCTTCAATGAGCTACAGTGCTCACCTCCAGGAAAAATCTCGCTGGTGTTCAAATTGCAGGGCACCATTTATCAGGTAAAGGTCAATGACAGGATCCAGGACCAGCCTTGTCCAGAAAATTCCATTGTAGATTTTGCCCTACAAACAGGAGAAACAGCATGGAAGAGAGAGAGAGAGAGAGAGAGAGAGAGAGAGAGAGAGAGAGAGAACCATGGATAGTCTTTCTTTAGGTCTGTTTGTCCTTCTAATTTATTTATTTGTTTACATGTATGTATTTATTTGTTCATTTTCATTTCCACCAGGGTTATCACTGGGGCTGGTGTCAGCACTAGCAGTCCACTGCACCTGGCTGCCTTACTTATTTATTGTTTTATTTTATTTTCCTATTTTATTTGATAGGGCAGAGAGAAATTGAGAGGCAAGGGGCAGGTAGGGCGAGAGAAATAGGGACACCTGCAAACTTGCTTCACCACGTGTGAGTCTTCCCCTCTGCAGATGGGTGGCAGGGGCTTAAACTCTAGTCTTTGTGTATGTTAGGTAACCTGAGCTCACCCAGGTGTGCCCTCACCAGGTCCCTGACTTGATTTTTAATCAGACTCTTGCTCAAACACCTTACTATGCTTTAGGATCTGGGTTTGACCCCCTGATCCACATCTGCAGGTGTGTGTGGGGGGTTCAAATATGGTGAAGCAGGTTTGTAGGTGTGTCTCTCCCTCTCTGTCTCCCCTTCCCTTCTTAATTCCTCTCTGTCCTATCAAATGAAATATTAAAACTCTTTTTAAAGTCTTTTTTGCATAACCATTATGTTTTCCCCCCAGCTCTCCCTTCCAGCTCCTATGGAGTACTCAACTTCCTTATGATCTCCTTCTCTAAATTAACTTATTTTTTTTAATTTTCTTTTAATATTTACTTTTTGTTGCCCTTGTTTTTTATTGTTGTTGTAGTTATTATTGTTGTTATTGATGTTGTTGTTGTTATATAGGACAGAGAGAGATGGATAGAGGAGGGGAAGACAGAGAGGGAGAGAGAAAGACACCTGCAGACCTGCTTCACCTCCTGTGAAACGACTCCCCTGCAGGTGGGGAGCAGGGGACTTGAACTGGAATCCTTATGCGGGTCCTTGCACTTTGCGCCACATGCACTTAACCAGCTGTGCTACCTCCAGACTCCTGGTTAAATTCACTTTTACCACTAATTCCCCCCTGTGTCTCTGAAATTAGGGGCATGGTCTTGCAGAATATCTTGTCTGTGATGGGGATCCAGTTGAAGATGCAAAACAGACATTCCAGAATCTGAGACACTAAAACGTTTCTTTGACCTGGAAATCAGGACTCTAGTGGGTTATTGTCTGATATGGCCCTAGGGTTAAAGGAAGGGTAACCAGAGTTGGGGCTCTGCCTTCCACAACTCTTTTGAAAAAAAAAAGTTACTGTGCTAAAACCCTATTTGCAAACAATAGAACAAGCGTTGAAGACTCACATAGCTCTGCCTACTTTCTGCTTCCCTTGGGCCTTCAGAATAGTAAAGAACCCTCCAGACAAATTAATGATAGGCTTTGTTCTAGGAGGAGGGGCCAGGGGCCAGGATCTAGGTGTCAGGCAGATCTGAAGGCCTTGGATCCCACTTTGTTAGCCTCTAAACACAACTCCTGTTGTGACTGTGCATGTCTTCCTTCAGGTCTAGAGAGTGGCACTGCCAATATTCACAAATGAAAAGAGGAAGATGGTTTTCATGAACTGAGTTACCTTGTGGGCTAGAAAACACCAGACTTCCAACCCCACCTGGGCACCTGGGAAACACTCAATGATTCACAGAAAAGGCTTCCTAGAAACACCCTGGGAAATGGACACTTGAAAGAAAGAATGAAAAGGCTTGCAGGCTTGGAAATGGACATTTGCCAAAAGGAATGAAGAGGCCCTCCACCTCTGGTGGCCTGCAGCGCCCAAGCCCAGTTTCCACACCTGAAAACAATGAAGTCATTTGCAGATGGACCTGGAATGAACTCTCGCCTGCTTTGTGAGACTCCAGGTAGAAGAAAGACATTCTTACAAAGGTGGTTTGATGAAGAATTCCCCATCCACTGCCACTGTGTACAAGGGTTGTTTTTTAATTACTTTCTACTTTTAAAAATACTTTATGTACCGAGGTTTGGGTGGTAAGGCAGTGGGTTAAGCACACATGGTGCAAAGCCTCAAGGACTGACATATGGATCCTGATTCAAGCCCCCGTCTCCCCACTTGCAGGGGAGTCACTTTACAGGCGGTGAAGCAGGTCTGCAGGTGTCTGTCTTTCTCCCTCTCTGTCTTCCCCTCCTCTCTCCATTTCTCTCTGTCCTATCCAACAACAAATGATATTAACAAAAACAATAATAACCACAAGGCTACAACAACAAGGACAACAAAAGGGGGAAAATGGCCTCCAGGAGCAGTAGATTCATGGTGCAGCACTGTGCCCCAGCAAAGACCCTGGAGGCAAAAAAAGTTTATAATATATATATATATATATATATATATATATATATATATATATATATATATATATATATATATATATATGGAGAGAGAGAGAGGGATAACAGACAGACAGATAGATAGATAGATAGATAGATAGATAGATAGATAGATAGATATGTGATAAATAGACAGATACATGGTAGAACAGAACACTCTTTAGCTCTGGCTTATGGTGATGCTAGGGATTGAACCTGGAATCACACAAACTCAGGCACAAAATCATTTGTATAGGCATTATGCTATCTCTTCAGCCCTATTTTTAAAAAATATTTATTTATTTATTCCCTTTTGTTGCCCTTGTTGTTTTATTGTTGTAGTTATTATTGTTGTTGTCGTTGTTGGATAGGACAGAGAGAAATGGAGAGAGGAGGGGAAGACAGAGAGGAGGAGAGAAAGACAGACACCTGCAGACCTGCTTCACTGCCTGTGAAGTGACTCCCCTGCAGGTGGGGAGCCGGAGTTCGAACCAGGATCCTTATGCCTGTCCTTGTGCTTTGTGCCACCTGCGCTTAACCCGCTGTGCTACAGCCCGACTCCCAGCCCTATTTTTTTTAATGGAATATTTTCTTAGAATAAATAATATTACGGCAATGGACAAGTGGTACTGGGTAGATTACGAGGGTTTAGTGTCTGCGTGGTTTCATTATCATTTATCATTCTGGCAGTCATTATTTCCTTCCCTTTGTCTCCCCTCCCCTGTCATCCCCTCCCCTCCTCTTCCTTTCATGAGAGAGAGAGAGAGAGAGAGAAAGATGGAGAGGAAGAGGGATAGGGAGAGAGAGACAGAAAAGGCAAAAAGAGAGAGAGATTAGTAAGATACCAATAGCACTGTTTCATCACTCATGAAACTTCCTCTATGCAGGTGGGAACCTGCAGCCTGAAGCCAGGTCCTTGGTGATGGAAACGTGTCTACTATACAGGTTATGCCACTGCTCAGACCCTAGCCTCCCCTGTCCATACCTGCAGAAAGCTGACTGATTCCCTCTGGAGGTTGGTTTAAGTGATTAATTCTGGCATCCAGGTGTGGGTTCAAATGGCAATAAAGTTTCCTTTCTAAAATTTTTGTCTTTTGTTTATTTTATTTTGAGAGAGATGAAGAGAGATAAACACCAGGGCACTGTTCAGCTTTGGCTTATGGCTATGCGGGGGATTGAACTTGGGACTTCAGAGCCTTTGACATGAGAGACTCTTTGCATAACCATTATGCTATCTACCCCTTCCCTCAATAAATCTTTCTCTTTACTGAAAATGCTATTGCAGCAGAGTTTATCTTTTTGTGATAGCCACAGTAGTAACTCACTTTCAATTTGAACCTTCTTCTGAATTGCTGGGCAGCCCCCCTGCTCCATCTTCCATTGCTGACACTATGGTCTATTTAGATAATCATTGTTTTGCCTGAAATATCCCTACCAAGTTATCCCCTCAGGGTATTGCTAATTCCCACCAGTTAAAACCATCTCAACAGTTGCCAAGGACACTTCCACCTTCCCAGCATACCTTTTGCCTCTCTCCACCCCCTTTCCTAGCCATTTCCATTTCCAACTTGGCACTTCCGGTTTTTATCCCATAAACCCCACTTCTGTTCCTGGTTTTGTTGTCTTTTTTCTCCCACATCCCGACCTGGAGAAGGACTGGCATACAGAGCGGGGAGGCGGCCATTGTGGTTTGGTGCCATGTGGCCTAAACTGCTGTGCTCACACCCAACTCTGGGGCACTCACTGCATCAATAAAGGATTGTGCTACCACTCTGCCATGAGTTCCTGGTCTCTCTCCCATGTCAACGAGTAAGCAGCAGCCCAGATTGGTTCCAGTCAAGTTCTCTCCAACCTAGAGAGCATGTGCCCAGGAAGAAACACCCTCATACTAGCCTGGCACTAATGAGTTTTTAAGTGTTTACAATTATATGCTATAGGGACCCAGTTGTGGCTCATCTAGTTGAGTGCACATGTTGCAATAGAAAAGGCCTCTGAAGGCCCCAGTCCCCACCTGCAAGGGGGAAAGTTTCACAATGGTGCTGCAGGTATCTCTCTCTCTCCCTCTCTGTTTCTCCCTTGCTCTCAATTTCTTGCTCTCTCTAGTCAATAAATAAATAAAATAGAATAGAAAAAGTTAAAAAATGAATCAGTTTATTTAAAAATTATTATTAAATAATAAATTGATAAAATAATCTGACACACAGTGCACAGTTATAATATTGTCTAATTAGCTGTGTATTTTTTTGGAGTCAGCTCTTTTGGTTGTATATATTCCAAGACGTTTATCTATTTTTTTTCCACCAAAATTTTTCCTTTACTTGGGTCTAGACAGGCTGACCATTGCACTCGAGGGATTCTGGGAAGCTACCAGCTCAGATCCCAGCCCCTCCAGAAAATCCTTGGTATTCTTTGACCTTGAAAAGCAACCTAAATATTTCAGAGATTCTAGTAAAATTCATTTTTAAACAGATTTTTATAGTAGGTTACAGAAATTTCAATTTATGACTTACCGGATTGTTGAGAATCCTCCTTAGGCTAACTCTCTGAAACTGGAAAATGTGACTCTATAGTTATTGGCATATAAACCAGCCAACTTCTTTCTTTTCCATAATCTGTTCTTTGAGGGAGAATTTCAGCTTCTGAATCTCCACAGAAGGACAATATTTTTCTTTGGACACCTCTACTTCACACTTTCTTTCTCCTAGGATTATTTTCTGGAAACCTGAAGTGATCCATGAGCCTTTGAAAATACATTGTGACAAGATTTATTCTGCAATTCAGTATCTGAAGCAAAAGCAACTTTAGAGTTTTCACACAGAAGCTGAGTTCTCATCTCAACTGGTAAGCCAAGCCTCTATTGTTTAGCAAACTATCCTTCCTCAACACAATGCTTTTAAATAGCAATGATTTTATTAGTGTTTCTTTATTTTTGCTTGGGATGTGTGTGGTGGGTGTCTGGATAGAGAAGATCTCAGTGGAGTGCCTCTTCTGTATTCCTGGGGACCAAGTTGGGACTTGCACTTGGTTAGTAAGTTTAACTGGAAAGTACAAGATGAACTGTTCTTGTGTTTGGCGCCTAGGGAGGGGATACTATATGGTTGGACTCACCTTGGACAGGTAACCACCTTGCCTATACATGTTCTATCTAGCATGCCAATCTCAGGCTAACAGAACTATCATAAGTGAAAAGTCCCTGTTGGCTGTTAGTATAAAGAAAAGTCAAAGCAGTGTTTTTGTTTTTTAATAAAGAAAATTGAGATACCAATCCAAGGAGCATCTATACACATTACTTTATTTTATTTTTTTTAAGATCAAAGAGGATGCAGATTTCTAGGTACCAGACAATTAAAACTTAATCATCACTCTGGTAAAAAAAACCTTTGGACCTCCCAACACTAGGAGACAAGCTTTTGTTGGTGATGTTGTTCATTTAAGGACACACTGTTCTATTTTCAACAATTGTCCTCAAACTTCTCAGGGAACTCCAAAGCCCCAGATGGATGGGGAGTGGTGTTTGATTATACCTGGCCAAGCTATTTTCACGGCAACAGAGAGGTTTCCAGTCTGCTCCTGATGGAGGGATAACAGTTCTCCTGAACACTATGGGCTGAGTTAGGATGCCCAGTGGGAGCTTCAAAGACAGAAGATACAGAGGTGCTTATGACCTTTCCAGAAAATAACTTCTCCTGGAGTCCTTTGCATAACCAGGTATCATGTAACTAAACTTAGGCTGGCAGGATCACTTCTCAGGAAGACCACTAGTGGAGAAAACATCACCTCTACTTGAACTCATTTAGGTAAATGTTGGACGAGGGTGACTTTTTTTTCAATTAATTAATTTATCGTTGGATAGCAGTGGAGAGAAACTAGGAGAGGAAGGGGAGACAGAGAGGGAGAGAGACTCCTCCAGCCCTGCTCCATGGCTCCTGAAGCTTTCCCCCTGCAGGTGAGGACTAGGGGCTTGAACCTTGGTCCTGGCGCACTGCATTGTGTGCGCTTAACCAGGTGTGCCACCTCCTGGCCCCATAGGATGACTGTTTTCTTGTCTCATCTTCATTTTTTTAAATCAGAGTACAATAGTAAATGCCACCTTCACAGAGTTATTATGAGCGTTTCACTGCATCACCAAATGACTTCTCAGATTATTATGTCCATTCTGTATTACTTTGTTCCCATTGAAATTATGTTTCTAGTTTCATATAAAATATGTTTAATTGCTTAATGAAAGAGAGAACCAGAGTGCTATTCTGACTTGTACAATGACTGTGATTATACTTTGGCCCTCAGGTGTTCAAGTCCTGTGCCCTACCACTGAGCCTTCTCACCCATAGCTCATTGGTGTTTCAGTGAGTCATTCCTCTGACTCTAGAACACGGTTCTCAGGCTGGTGCTTTTTTTTTTTTTTTTACCCTTGATGCATATTTGTATTATGTCTAATATTTGGTAAAATACTTCTTGAGACTTTTTTTCTTAGCATATTAATTTCCATTCCATAAGTAGAAAACAATCTTTAATAAATAAACTTATTTGAAGAAAATAATTACTTTCAAATCTCAAATCTGTTTTTTTTCATACTTCCCATCTCTTTTTCACTCAGATCTCTGTTCAAATGCCTTCTGTTAAAAAAAAACAACATATTTATTCATGAATAATGATAAAGAAAGAGAAAGAACCAGGTATCATTCTGGTACATGTGCAGCTGGGGACTGAACTCAGGACTTCATGCTTGAGAGTCCAGTGCTTTATCCAGTACACCACCTCCCAGACCATCAAATGTCTTCTCACTAGAGAAGACTTTCCTGGACAACCTTTCTTTTTTTTTTTAATATTTATTTATTCTCTTTTGTTGCCCTTGCTGTTTTATTGTTGTAGTTATTATTGTTGTTGTTATTGTTGTTAGATAGGACAGAGAGAAACAGAGAGAGGAGGGGAGGACGGAGAGGGGTAGAGAAAGACAGACACTTGCAGACCTGCTTCACCGCGTGTGAAGCGAATCCCCTGCAGGTGGGGAGCCGGGGGCTCGAACCAGGAGGACAGCCTTTCTTAATAGCTTTCCCTGCCCCCAGGCTCAGTGAACTATTCCTCCTCCACTTGTCCAACTTCACATTTTCCAGTTCGCTGGTTACTGATGACACTATATAACATTGTCTATGTACTCAAGTTGACCACTAACTGAATGGAAACTTCACAACAGCAAGATGTTTCTTTACTTCTGAATATCAGGCCATAGAACAAAGCCTTCCACCAATTATGCATTCAGTAGGTAAAGCAGGTACAAGATTGAAAATGGACCAAGAAAAAAATCAATGGAGTTAATTCAATAGTTCAAACACAAAGTCTTTAAAATGTACTAAATAATAACCTAGTTCATGTCTTATCTGTGTTAATGTGTTTCTTACATACATTGAGGGGTGTCCATATTAGTATAACTGTACCTTATAAGGGGGATGTCTTCTCTCTTTCTCTTTCATTAGATACTTTGGGTCCTATTGGCCACCCTGCCCAGCCCCCACCCTGGAGATCACGTGCTTGTTTTGGGGTGGGCTCTCTGGAATGACTGACTTGCTGGTTGGTTGCTCCTTATAGGTAGGTCAATGCCATAGAGCAATCTGGTCCCATCTTTGACTAAAGATATTGCCACCGAGAGCAACCAGTTCACAGGGTAGTCACAAGAATTGGGTAGAGTCCATGGAATTATTTCTCAAATCTTTATTTTCATTGTCTAGCCATTGGTTTCTGTGAAAAACCATCTTTTTTTTTTTTTTCTTTTTCTTTTTTCTTGTTCCTTTTGTGAAGTATGCATTATTCTGAACTGGAATCCAAAATGTAGGAGGTTGGAGAAGGCCCAAGCGTGAGGGTGACTCAGTGAGGGTGACTTCAGTCACTCCTACAGACACTCAGTTACAGTGGCCCTGGCCCAGGACAGATAGGGCCTTAAACCCATCGAGAGCCAAATGGATTCTTCTGTGAACTTGAGCTGAGAGGCTTTTGCCAGATTGGTTTTACTACCTTGATGTGGCTTGGAGTTTTCTGTTTGGATGTAAATATATACAGTAGACAAAGAAAAGAAATACATTTAATCAAGGCACACCAAGTTTACTTGTCTTATATAACAACCACGTCAACAACGCACCTATTTCATTTTTTTTTTCAAATTGCCTTTTTAGGCTGTCTCAAAGACAGACCCTCTCAGCTATAGATTAAAAGCAATGGTAATTAGCTACATGTGCTTTGTTAGGCTGAAGACTTTGAAAATCTCTCCGTATAGGGAGTCGATATTTCAGTCATATGCAGGATAATGGAGTTTAGGGATAGAGGGTTTCTTTCTTTCTTTCTTTCTTTCTTTCTTTCTTTCTTTCTTTCTTTCTTTCTTTCTTTTTGTTGGTATGCTTCTAATTCTGCTTCTAAAACCCCTTCTGTTTCATTGGTTTAATCCCCCCTGCTTAACATTGTATTCTATTTACATAAACCACTGTTAACTAAGCACCGCCCTGCCTCCAGGGCATTGGTTTAATCCCCACTGGTTCATGATGTCTTTTTGCTCCGCCCCCTCTCCTACTACACCCTGATTTCCACCAGTCTTTTTTCGCTCCACCCTCTCTACCTCACATCCTGTTTCCACCCTACTTGGTGAGTATATATAAGGACAGGATTGTGATTAGAGATGGCTTAGATTGCGCTGCATTCCACGTGAATAAAGACATACTGCTGCCCAGCTCAGCCATGAGTCCCTGGTCGTCTGTTTCCCACCCGCGAAGCTAGCCCGACATTTTTGGTTTCCTTTTTTCTTTCTTTTTTCCTTTTTCTCTTTCTTTCTTACTTTCTCTTAAGGAAAATGAGGAACAGCATTACTATATCAGAAGTGTGAAATGCAAGTGATTGCAAATGACATGCTCCCTGCCAGTATCTGATATTTGGTTTTTGGTGTGTGTTTGATCTTAGAGCACCTACCAGAGCTGGAGAGGAGGCATTTTTCTGACTTGTTGCATCGGTGTTAAAGATAAAAAAAAAACAAAAAAAAATACTCCCATAGTCATCTATGAAAAAAAAAAAAACGAAAAATAGGAAACTACTCAGTTAACCGTGCCTGTTGTCGAATAGAGAGGGATTTTATTATCATTATTATTAAAAAATAAACAGTGCATGTCAGGGTAGCAGAATGTGAGATTTCTGCTTAGGTGCCCACAACTCTTACAGAAGCTTGATTAAAATATGTGGGAGGACGCCTTCAGGACTGCAAGCAGAATTATTGTTATGGAGACCAAGGTCTGTCATCATAGCTTCAGTTATTTGCAGTGAGTATTGAATAGATGAGTTAATGTTTGAAAATATCCCATGTAATAATGGGCCTCTACACACCCCCACCTCATTCCTTGTATTTTGACACATATGGAAGATGCTGCTTTGTTTTGACACTCAGAAGAGATGCTCACTTTATTGGAAGCCACTAAACAGTAATGAGGCTTTTGTTAAAGATCTTACTGGATTTCCCTCACACAGGAAGAATCTACAGCACATAATCTGAGGCTCTTCATGGGAAGGATTCATAATTCAAGGGTCTCTAAAGAAATTTCTGTAATGGTTGTCTAGATAGGAAGCATATAGAAGTCACAGTTAGGACTGACTTAGTGGGGAGATGCTCTTGCTCTGCCCACTGTAGAACAGCTCCTCGTAAGACTAAGATCTTCCAGTTTAGGAGACAGGAAAATGGCTCTACAAAGAAACTTTGATGCCTGAGTTCCTGAGGTACCAGCTTCATTCTGCAGAGCCACTTAAGCCAGAGCTGAGCATTGCTCTGGGCTTTCTCTCTTTCTTTCTCTTAGTCTCTCTCTTCATTCTCTCTCAATTTTTCCTTCTTTTCTCTCTCTGTTTCTCGGTCTCTCTATATATGGTCACATCAAATTGATGGGGTTTACAGTCAACAATATTTATACCCCTTTCCCATATTAGGGAAGTACTCTCTTCCCTGATGCAGCTTTCTGGTCCTTTTTCCAGCCATGGCATCATCTCCTTAGACAATAACTTGGATCCACATGCATACCAGATTTCAGGCTCAGGGGAAAAAAAAAAACTAGTATAGCCACAGGCTCTTTAGAATATAACTAAAATATGCCTACTATCTAAAAAAATGGAGGACCCCCCACCGCCAACTCTTCATCTGTACTACTCCAGCCTTTAGGTCCATGATTGGTCAACAATTAGTTTGGCTTTGTATGTTAACTCTCTTTTCAGCCACCAGGTTCCAGATGCTACCATGATGCCGACCTGACTTCCCTGGACAGACAACCCCACCACTGTGACCTGGAGCTCTGCTTCCTCAGAGTCCTGCCCCACTAGGGAAAGAGATAGACAGGCTGGGAGTATGGATCCACCTGTCAATGCTCATGTTCAGCGGGGAAGCAATTACAGAAGCCAGACCTTCCACATTCTACATCCCACAATAACCTTGGGTCCATACTCCCAGAGGGATAAAGAATAGGAAAGCTATCAGGGGAGGGGATGGGATATGGAATTCTGGTGGTGGGTATTGTGTGGAGTTGTATCCCTCTTATCCTATGGTTTTGTCAATGTTTTGTTTTTATAAATAAAAAAAATTAAAAAGTTATTAATATTATGTCATTATTTTTAGCTGTCATGGAGTCAAAATGCATTACATCATAAAGAAAATAGCAAACTATCTAACTATACAATATAGAGTAATGTTGAAATTTTGAATAAGAAAGAAAGTAAGTGACCTTTAGAATAAGTCATTGGTTAGGAAATTTGGAATTAACATTGAGGAATCCAAACAAATGTGACCTGATCAGTCCAGAGAGTCTTGCAAGAAGACTCACTTATACCCGTCAGGTTGATGACTGGGGCTTCCATAGGGGAACCCTGGAAAAGCTGGACTCCAGTCATCCACAACCAAGACATGCAAAGGTAATCCCAACTAAAGGGAGCAGTGACCTCACAAGACCTGTGAGCAGAAGAATGTGACTGAACCACTGTATTTCACCAGATACAAAAGTAAATTCCTAGTAGATCAAGAACTTGGATGTTAGACCAGAAACTATCAGATACTTAGAGGAAAATATTGGCAGAACTCTTTTCCACATAAATTTTAAAGACATCTTCAATGAAACGAATCCAATTACAAAGAAGTCTAAGGCAAGTATAAACCTGTGGAACTACATCAAATTAAAAAGCTTCTGTACATCAAAAGAAACCACTACCCAAACCAAGAGACCCCTCACAGAATGGGAGAAGATCTTTATGCCATGCATCACATAAGAGTTTAATAACCAACATATATAAAGAGCTTGCCAAACTCAACAACAAGACAACAAATAACCCCATCCAAAAATGGGGGGAGGACTTGGACAGAATATTCATCACAGAAGAGATCCAAAAGGCCAAGAAACACAGGAAAAAATGCTCCAAGTCTCTGATTGTCAGAGAAATGCAAATGAAAACAACAATGAAATACCACTTCATTCCTGTGAGAATGTCATACATCAGAAAAGGTAACAGCAGCAAATGCTGGAGAGGGTGTGGGGTCAAAGGAACCTTCCTGCACTACTGGTGGGAATGCAAATTGGTCCAACCTCTGTGGACAAAAGTCTAGAGAACTCTCAGAAGGCTAGAAATGGACCTACCCTATGACCTTGCAATTCCTCTCCTGGGGATATATCCTAAGGAACCCAACACATCCATCCAAAAATATCTGTGTACACATATGTTCTTGGCAGCACAATTTGTAATAACCAAAACCTGGAAGCAACCCAGGTGTCCAACAACAGATGAGTGGCTGAGCAAGTTGTGGTCTATATACACAATGGAATACTACTCAGCTGTAAAAAATGGTGACTTCACTGTTTTCAGCCAATCTCGGATGGACCTTGAAAAAATCATGTTGAGTGAAATAAGTCAGAAACAGAAGGATGAATATGGGATGTTCTCACTCTCAGGCCGAAGTTGAAAAACAAGATCAGAAAAGAAAACACAAGTAGAACCTGAAAAGGATTTGGCGTATTGCACCAAAGTAAAAGACTCTGGGGTGGGTGGGTGGGGAGAATACAGGTCCAAGAAGGATGACAGAGGACCTAGTGGGGGTTGTATTGTTATATGAGAAACTGGGTAATGTTATGCATGTACAAACTATTGTATTTACTGTTGAATGTAAAACATTAATTCCCCAATAAAGAAATAAAAAAATTAATAATAATAAAAAAATAATATATATCATCCCAACAAGATATCTTTGGTTTGGTAGTGATAGCTGGAATATAAGCAACTATCTTGAACCATGAAGCTGAAAGAATATGTTCCTTCATGAGATAATAAAGGGATTTATATATTGATAAAAATGAAAACATAGAGTGATCTTAACCAGAGAGGATTAAACAAGGAAAATGAGCTCAATCTAATAAAGACACAGATTTGTATAAAGAAGAAAAGAAAAAAAAATATATATATGTATGTATAATTAATATATTAACAAATATAATATATTAAAAAAAGAGTAAGACCTCCTCCAACCACATCTGTATAACCTACCAACATTTCTCTGTGAGCATAAATTACACTAGTCTTCCTCCTGGGTGCACAAAAATGGACTTTGGGAGGAATTTGAAGAGCAGTTGCAAAGATCCTGGAATGAGACACTCCAGACTCAAAATGCAAGATGTGTTCATCCTGCTGAGAAGACATTCCCAGCTCTAAGCACGTGTGCTTCCAGGGGTGGTTGTTACTGTTGTATTATTCCTCAAGGACACACCTTCAATTCTGAAGCTCCATTGTGAGGACTTGATTTCCCCTTTTTTTTTTTTAGCAAAATTTACTGTTCATGAGACAGGGAATAGACCCTCTCAAACTGTCGATTACAAAGTTGATATTCATAGGTGGAGAGATGAGAGATATCTCACTGTGTAGGGTGCTTTCTTTTATCTTTTAAAACTTTTTTTGCTTTATTTTAATTTTTTATTGAATAGAGACAGAGAAATCAAGAGGGGAAGGGGAGATAGAGTAGGAGAGATAGAGAGAGAGAGAGAGAGAGGGAGAGAGAGAGAGAGAGAAGGAGAGAGAGAGAGGGGGAGAGAGAGAGAGAGAGAAAGAAAGAAAGAAAGAAAGAAAGAAAGAAAGAAAGAAAGAAAGAAAGGGTACCTTCAGTACTGCTTCACCACTTGAAAATCTTCCCTTTTAAGGGAGGACTGGGGGCTTGAACTTGGACCTTTGCACATGGTACTGTGTGAACTCAACCCAGGCATTTGCCTTTTCTCATGCAAGATCCATCAATAGTTAAGCCCAGCACTACATGACACACAATTCAGTCATCACCTCTCCATTTTCTTTATCTTTAGATATTTCCACTGCATGCTATAGGCTTCTCCAATTCAATGAGAACCAGACTTTCCATTAGAGATGACCAATATAATATTCCAAGATGTTTCCTCTTGAAATGAACTTTGCATGAGACAGGAGTTTGATAGTACTTGAAACTCTTTCAACTATTTGACTATCAGTAATAGCCTTTTTTTTTTTTTTCCAAAGAGACTGGTTTTAATAAAGTATATTTTCTGTTATTTGGTAATGCTCAGGGAAGCTCATCAGGAAAGTAAAGACATAAATAAAAATGAGAATGGAACACTATTCCAATCCCAATACCCAGAGGTAACTTTGGGTCATTCTAGTATGTGCTTCATGGCAAACTGGTAGAGTGATGGTTAATTACCTGAAGCGTCAACCCGGCTTTGACCTAGCACATTATGATTGGGCCTTCCTCAATCGTTATGGAACAGGCCATGGCTGGTGTGCCGCTATGTTCCATCACTGGGGAGCCAGAGATGACCTGAACTGCCCCTGCGGCTACAGACAGACTATGACCCACATAGTCAACGACTGCCACCTCTCCAGATTCGAAGAAGGTCTGGAAACTTTACATCAGGCTCAACCTGACGCTGTTGACTGGCTATGGAAGAAGGGCAAACGCTAGAAGAAGAACCTGAAGTGAGATCCCTAGTTGGAGCTGTGGAACAAGTGCATGTGTGTGGTTTACTGACGTGGAGTTTAGAAAAGCAAGTCATTGACTCAGAGCAGCAGCTTACCATGTAGAAGGTATTTGAGAGACATCACAGACAGGTAGGAACTGAAGTCATTGACGTGGGGGAAATTGCTAGACGCTGTGCACATAAGAGGAGCAGAGGCTTTACATGCCAACATTTTACACACTGTACCCATAATCCATACTTTCAAAACCCAGAACAAATATCTTCACTTTGTTCAACATCAGAGGAATAAAAATATATAGTCACATTGTAAGAATACAAGGACATTTTTTTTAAGGGTGATATAGATTTTTCCTAAAATACCAAAAAAATAGGCGACTGGGGATTTTACTTTATTTTTTTATTTTATTTTCCTCCAGGGTTATTGCAAGGCCTCAGTGCCAGCACTATGAATCCACTGCTTCTGCACCCCCCCCCCCCATTTCATTGACTAAAACAGAGAGAAATTGACAGGGGAGGGGGCCATAGAGAGGCAGAAAGAAAGAGAGACATCTGCAGACCTGCTTCACCACTTGTGAAGCCTCCCAGCTGCAGGAGGGCAGTGGGGGGCTCAAACCTGGATCCTGTATAAGTCCTTGTTCTTCGTCGTTGTGTGCTTAACTGGGTGAGCCACAGCCCAGCCCTAGTCTGGGTGTTTTGAAAAGTTATGTCTTACATTAATCGTATCCGGAACCTCACAGTAGTAAGGCCCAGCAGAGACAATGGTTCTTAAGTTCCATGGGAATTCTCCAGTGACTCTGGGTGAATATAACCATAGAGATGGTGCTCTGAAAAGTATGACTTGGGAAGAAATTAAAATCTGACACACATGTTTTGAAATGTCCCAGGAGTCTACCACAGCACATTTTCTTTAGCCCCCTAACCCCCAAGTAGCAGCTATGACTTTTTCTGCAGATCCCGGGTTCCCTGAAGGCGCGATGGAGGCAGGTCTCCTGCTCTGAGATGGTTATTTTCCTATTATCCCTCAATTACACTTGTAAAGTCCTCTCTTTCATGCCAGCCTAAATTAGTTTTCAGAGTTATTAATTTTAATGTTAATAAAGCAGTTGTCATAGCAACAATCATTTCACAGATGTTTTGTTCAAGCCCCTCTAAAGCATACACCTCTGTCAATATGTTATTTTGAACCTTTCAAAGGATAAATACTTGGAGGAGACAGCAGAACTCTCAGGTTTCAAGCTCACAATTTGCATAGCTAATTATACACTTCCTTCAAAGAATAAGAAAAGATAGCTGCGATGAACTAATAACAAGAACTTAAGACAGTAAAAGGTCAAAGGAAACTGTCTCCCAATCGAAAATGAAGTGTGAGATCAAGAAATGAAGCAGATTGGAGAGTTCTTAAACAAATTAAAATGGAAATGCCTTCTGATCCCACAATAATACTCTCGGGCATTTATCCAAAGGACATGAAAACACTGATTTGAAGGAACAGTTGCTGTCCTAAGTCCATAGCTGCACTATTCACAGTAACTGAGGAGTTGAAGCGACCTAAAGGCCCTCCGACAGATAATGGAATAAAGAAGTGACAGGACATATCTGCAATAGAATTCTATTCCGCAATTATAAATAAATTATACAAGACGTTAGTGTGTCCTTCAGGATAAAATGAACCGAGGTACCGAGGTGAATGTGTTTTCTGTAGCAATCGAGGAGACCAAAGACCACTACTGCGAGTCAGTCGGGCGGTGGCACAGCCGGTTAAGCGCATGTGGAGCAAAGCACAAGGACCTGTGTAAGGATCCCGGTTCAAAGCCCCGGCTCCAGCTCCTCACCTGTAGGGGAGTCGCTTCACAGGTGGTGAAGCAGGTCTGCAGGTGTCTGTCTTTCTCTCCCCCTCTCTGTCTCCCCCCTCCTCTCTCCACTTCTCTCTGTCCTATCCAACAACAGCGACATCAATAACCACCACAATGTTAAACAAGGGCAACAAAAGGGAAAATTAATTAATTAATTAATTAATTAAAAAGACAACTACTGGGTGATTGTGTTCACACATGTAATATAGAATTGAAACACATGGTCTTTAAAAGAAAAGAAAAATAAAATAAAATGGTGAGCTGGGTGGAAGCAAGCTGGGTTGAACAGAAGGCTAAGGTGTGCAGGGGCCCAGTTGCAGCTCCTACTCCCCACCTGCAGGGGGCGATTCGTTATGAGTAGTAGGTCTGCAGGTCACTCAGTCCCTAGCTCTAGCTAGATCTCTCTCTCCTTCCTCTTAATTTGTCTTTGTCCTGTCAGATAAAACAGAAAGAAAGGAAGAAGAAAAGAGAAAAGAGAAAGAGAGAATAAGTATGGTGGTGTAGGTGGTGGATCACTTGGATAAGCTCTCACTTTGCAGTACCCAAGGACCCAGGTTCGAGTCCCTGTTCCCTACCTGCAAGGGGGGAAAGCTTCACAAAGGGTGAAGCAGAGCTGCAGGTGTCCCTCTGTCTCTTTGCCTCTCTATCCTCCTCCTCTCAATTCCCTGCCTCTATCCAATAATAAATACATAAATAAAATCATTAATTGATGTATAATGTGTCATATGTTCCATGGATTACTTCCTGCAGGCTTTGGAAGTAATATAATTTTAAAAAGGGAAGTAAATATGAGGGGCAAAAGCGGTGGAGCACTTGGTTGACAACACATGTTGCAATGCACAAAAACCCAGGTTCAAGTCCCTCGTCCCCACCTGCAGAGGGAAAGCTTTGCAAGTGTGGAAGCAGGGCTGCAGGTGTCACTCTGTCTCTCTCTCTCCTTCTCTCTATCTCCCTTCTCTTCTCAATTTCTTTCTTTTTCTACCCAGTATATATATATATATATATATATATATATATATATATATATATATATACATATACATATACATATACATATACATATATATATAGAGAGAGAGAGAGAGAGAGAGAGAGAGACAGAAGAGAGAGAGAGAGAGAATATGGCTTCCAGGACTGGTAGGTTTGTGGTGTTAGCATGAAGCCTTAGTGATGACTCTGATGGAAAGAAAGAAACAGAGAAAGAGAAGAGAGAGAGGGTGGGAGAGACAGAGAGAGGGAGGGAGAGAGAGGGAGGGAGAGAGAGAGCAAGAAAGAGGAAGAGAGGGAGGGAGGAAGGGAGGGAGGGAGAGAGAGACAGAGAGAGAGAGAGAGAGGAAGAAAGGAGTGTAATTGGAAGAGGGAGAGAAATAAAGGTCACAGTCTATGAGGACTACAGAGGTTGGGGTGGTGGTGAAACAGAAATTTGGTGGTGGGTATGGTACAGAAGTATACTAATGTTACTTTGTTAACCATTATTCAGTCAGGTCTTTCTCTCTTACCTTCTGTCTCTCGGTCTCCCTTTATCTGGAACAGCTAGCTTGGAATAATGAAGTCCTGGCTCCCACAAAAACAGAAAAGAAAAAAGTAAACTTAAAATGCCACAAACAGTGCACTATATACTTTAAAAAAAAGTAATCTCTTTATTGACCATAAGTGCTACAAAATGACTATCAGTATTTGAAATAGCCAGTCAGCTTTCTCCACACCCCCTGCATTCCCACTATAGAGTGCTGACTTCTGGCATCTCCCTGCCAGGGACTGGGGGATTATATGCTTTTAATTCACTTTCTTCATGTTCTGTCTCATCGGTTCTAGAAGTTAAGGAACTGAAACTATTACACATGTTTGTTCATCCCTTCCCCCCAAATAAGATGGAAATATTTAATTACTACATATTTTGATAGCTACTTAAATGCTTCTTTCTCTCTGTGTTTAATAAAAGGAATGTTTAATTGATATATATATATTAAGTTATATATAGTATATATTATATATAGTATATCATTGATATATAGCATGTGTGATAACACCATTAAAGACAATTTTTCCATTCATTCATTTTTTTTCCTGAAGGTTTACTTTATTGAGAGAGAGAGAGAGAGAGAATTTCACATGAAAGAGAAATCAGAGTACCACCTTCATATGTGTTATGCCAAGAATCAATTCAGGAGCCACAGACATACAAATACTATAAATTACCAGTTGAACTATTTCTCTGGCTAGTCACTCTTGATGAGAGAGAGAGAGAGAGAGAGAGAGAGAAAGAGAGAGAGAGAGGCTACATCACACCGTCCATGTCCATGGAGTCCCCTTCTTCCAATACTGCCTATGATATTCCTTTGTGATACGGGGACTCAACCCCATTCTAGCACCCATGGGAAGGTCTGTGATTTATTATTATTCCTATTATTATTATTTGATAAGAGAAGTTAATGCTCAAAATAAATGTACTGAAATACACTCCAGAACCCAGAAACAAACAGACAAACAACAACAAAACCACAACTTAATTTTTCTTTCTCATTTGTTAAATACTTTGGAAAAACCTGTGCAGATACCCAGGGGTAACAAGATACATACCAAATTATAGACAGCGCTGCACATTGCATCACCAGGAGCTGGGATGTGAACCCCGGACTGCCTCTGGCTTGGCTTCCTCAACCATAGGGTGGACTCTTGGTGTGCTTCACCTAATCCACACTTGAACAAATGACCCTACATTGTTGTGTGAAGGAGCTTGGTCAAGTTTCTCTTCCTGAGGCGCCATATTCCTGGACCACACGGCGAGCTCAGAGTTCCTCTTCTATATGAGAAGTGTGTTGTTAGTGAATTCATATGACAGAGGAAGGGAGAGAGTGTTTCTACAGAGGGTTTAGGCCTGCTCTTGTGAGTTAAGCATTGTCTCTTCTCTTTTTCTCTGTAGGAGAGTCAGAAGGCCAAGCACTGTTGATGTCTCCCAAGGGTTAGGACCTTTGGATTCTGATAAATACTAGCTTGATCTGTCCTCACACTGGGTAAATACATAACACAATCCTAACATCTATTTGTGTAAGGAAACATGACAAATTTAATTTGGAGCAATGGTCTGAGTTTTTTACTCGCACATGAAGCGAGAGTTGAGCACAACATCTCATTTGTCCTTTAGGAAACAAAAAATAAATTATTTCATTGGGTTTCATTCATGAACCAGGGATCTGGGGGGAAAATGATTTTTTTGTTTGGCCTTCTTTGAGGCTCTTCATGATTGTGTGAAAGTGGGCTGTTAAGATCCTAGGGACAGATTACAGACCTGCTCATTAATTTTAAATCTCAGGCCTTTGAGTTTGAATATCACGCACAAAGGAATGTCAAATAAAAGTTGAAAAAAGGGCAGGGGCAAAAGGAGTGCCTTATCATCTCTTAGAACCCTCAGGCCAAAGATAAATACAAAACCTCACATTATTTACCTGGAGAATGTTATGGTCTATTAAGTTTTTCCTTCTGGGTTAACCCATAGATAATATTGATAGATTACATTCCATGCAATGTTTGCAAAAAAGTGAAAAAATAAATGGGGGGGGGGTTGGCATCTTTTTTTTTTTCTTTCAAAATGTACACTTTATGGCTGGATTCTTGCTTGGGGTTGACCAGCTGTCCTAGAGGTCAGGCCTTTGATTTGCTGCTTCAGCAGGACTGCTGTGACTTTTGGAAGCTCCTCCCAATCTTCCCTTCCTTTCTAGCTGCTCCATGGTTCTAAAGATAGATGCTTACAAGTCAAGGAATCGGGATGTCAACCATGGTTTGAGAAAGAAGATGGGCCATTTGCAGCATAGAGAAAGCTATGGCTGGACTACCATAATCCTCTTCATCATATGCATTTCTTCACATGCCATTTCTCTAGACAATCACTGATCCTTAGTAGTATTGTTTGCATTTTCTAGCTCAAAGTAAAAGTTAAAATGCATCTTCAAGAACGGGGGGCGGGGGGTGGAGGGGGAGAGAAAGAATCAGAAGCACAGTCTGCTTGAATTCTAGAGGTTCTGGAAAGCCTCTGTTCAGTCCATGGTACTCCATGTACCAGAGCTTAACAGCACACTGATATCAATTTCGTTCTTTCTCTTTATTGAAAGCAAATACATATTTCTTAAAAAATAATTTGTAGCAGTACTTTCTCTCAGTTTCATTATTTTTTTAGGGGGGATTAAGTCTTGTGTTAGGTTTATTTTCAAACATTTATGACTGTCATAAAAGCAGAGACAAAATAGCATGTTTTCTTTTCTTTTGAAACTCTGAACTCTTTGCCTTAGAAAAAATAAGAACATTCTTACACTTTTCATCGCCAGCCATGATGGTACTGATATGATCGTACACATTTTTGTTCCTTATCGAGTGTACCATCCACTTCCTGCACATTTACTTATTCCAGATCGTTTACAAGATCCTGTTCTTCCAGTTTGACTGAAATGTCCCTGGAACTTTAATTTGATAATTGTGTCCCCTGACATGTTTGTATAAGAAACATATTTCTACATATTTTGAAAGTCTAATAAAAAGGTTCACTAAAGCTCTTCCCTTAGAGTAGACTATCATAACATACTGAGTTGCGGGCTCAAGCTAGATAAAATTTATGCAGGTAGAAACAATGGCCTGGTTCTAAAGAACTGAAGGAGAATGATTTGGCAAGCATTATTTGTTTGTTTGTTTTGTTTGTTTGTTTTTGCTTTAAGTGGTTGAAGAAGAGAGTATTATTTAGTTCAGAGTGTCAGACATTGTGCCACATGTAACGTATTTCCTTACATGCACTTAGTAAGTAGAATGTTTACAATTTTATGGATGACAGAGACTTAGAGATTTTAGTATCTTGTGCAAGCAAGTACATGGTCAGTAACTGATCAGTTAAAATTGCTAACCAGAATTGTATCATTCTAATATTCTTACACTGGAAAAAAATTAGGATTTCCACCACAAGAAACAATGAAAGGAACTCTGAAACAATAGCTACTACATATCCAGCAGCTATTCAGAGGCCAGGTCAAGGGCTCCCATTACAGCACACGAGGATCCAGGTTCAAGTCTCTGGACCCCACCTACATGGGGAAAGCTTCATAAGTCCTGAAGCTGGGATGCCGGTGTCTCTCTGTCTCTGTCCATCTCTAGCTCCCCCTCCTCTCTCAATATATCTATGTCTCTATCCAATAATGAATGAATGAATGAATGAGTAAATGAATAAATGGCTGTTCACATTAAAACCTTGTTAGTTTGGTGCATTGCATGAAAGTTAAAGACTCTGGGGTGGCGAGGGAGGAGGGTTTAGGTTTTGAAATACGATGGAAGAGGAGGAGGGGGTTGTATTGCCTTGTGGAAATGTTATGCATGTGCAAACTATTGTATTTCACTGTCGACTGTAAACCATCAATCCCCCAATAAAGAATTTAAAAAAACTGTTGAGAGAGAGAGAGGGAGGGAGGGAGAGGGAGAGGGAGAGGGAGAGGGAGAGGGAGAGGGAGAGGGAGAGGGAGAGGGAGAGGGAGAGGGAGAGGGAGAGAGAGAGATGGCATATTGTTAATATTGTCGGTTTATTCACCAAGTTGGTGAGGGGCTGCTGACTAGTGTTCTAGAAACCTTTGGGAGTGTGCAGCATTCCCGAATAGCAGAATTGCCGTCCCTTGCAATCAATTCTCTTGCTGACCAGAAAGGACAAAACGTTGGGGAATATATACATCTTTTCTGGATATCTCATATAACTATTTTTGTCAATTATTTCCTATGTTTTAGAGGTCATTTCTTATTTATTCTGCACTTTGAAACTCCTGTAACTGCTCAAGCAAGACTAATTATTATTTTTTATGCAAAACACCTATGCTTTATTTATTTATTTACACAGAGCACTGCTCAGTTCTGCCTTATGGTGGTGTGGGGGATTGAACCTGGGAATTGGGAGCCTCAGTCATGAGAATCTTTTCACTTAGCCACTGTACTGTCTACCCCTGCATTCTGCTACTCAAACTTGAATGGCCTCTTCTGGACCTAGCGATCAACACAACTTCTCATGAGTCACCAAGACTAATCTTACAGAATTTCATGGCCTCTTCTCTTCAACTCACATCATCAAGAAGTGCACTTAATTCATTTTTTGAACATGTTTGAACTTCTCTGGATTGCCATCAAAATTTAATTTCTTATTTGTTTTATTTAGTATTTTGTAGCATTAGGGAGATAAATTAGGATTTTGTGCATTGGTGATATTACCAGTGAACAATCTCCTTAGGATGGTTTTCTCATTATATTTAGAAAGACAGAGAAGAGAGAGAAAGAGAGAACACAAGACCACAACATCATTCCTCCCTTTTTAAAAAATAGCTATTTATTTATTTCCTTTTGTTGCCATTGCTGTTTTATTGTTATAGTTATTTTTCGTTGTTGCTATTAATGTCATCATTGTTGGATAGGATGGAGAGAAATGGAGAGAGGAGGGGGAAGACAGAGAGGAGGAGAGAAAGACAAGACACCTGCAGACCTGCTTCACAAGCAGTGAAGGAGTTGGGGAAGCCGGGGGCTCGAACTGGGATCCTTAACACCAGTCCTTGCACTTGGCGCCATCTGAGCTTAACCTCTGTGCTAACGCTCGACTCCCATCATTCCTCCCTTTATGGAACTTCATGGTCATATCTGATATACTCCCATGAGTACCAGAGCTCAAGTCCAGAGCCATGTTTATGCTCAGGTGTAGTGCGCTACTCCTGATAAGCTATCTCCTGGTCCCTGAATCAGTATCTAGAGAGCTCACTGAATCTTACTCATTTTCTAAAGCCTATCCCACATTCCACCAGTATCTCTTTTGGAGCAAATACATCAGTATTTAACATGTACAGAATAACCTAAGACAGAGATTGGAATCAACTGTGTTTAATGATAAGCCAGTTACTAGGTTTCAAAGAAGTATCTGGTTCTGCTTGTTGCTAAGTCCAGCTCAAGTCCTGTTCTTTTGATTTGGCACCGGAACTGTTAAGGGTAGAAGAAAAATAGAATCCGTCTGCAACCACAGAACTCAAATCCCACCTTTCTGTAGAGAGGCGACTTGTGGTCTACTTAAGTCCTCGCCCCCAGAGCTCAAGGGTACAGGTACTAATAGAACCAGCTCCCTGGGAGAGCTGGACATCACTGTTCTGTCCGTGTGTTGACAAGTACACAAGGCAGTTCTGTCTTTGGTAACTCCCAGTGCTTTAAATGTCAACTAGCAATAAGGTGTAGGCACTCAGCATGAGAGAATCTGCTTTCCCTGACTCAAGCTGCTTTCAAATGAAATGGCACTGATTTAAATCTGCATGGCCAACTTGCCTGAGTGAGAATTTGACCAGAACCCTAGGGTTAATAGCTTTGCTCTTTGAGAGAGCTCTAAGCTATTCTCATTCCAGGTCGCTCTTTCATTTACATAGTCCCTTTCCTGCAAGCCTCAAGGTACTTTGCTGACAAGCAGCAGATACTTACTAAAGTTAATATATCTCCCCATTGCTTTCAAGCCTTGAGGCACATTTTCAGGTAACAAAGGGAAATATATGTGTGTGTGTGAGTGTGTGTATGTGTGTGTGTGTGTGTGTGTGTGTGTGTGTGTGTGTGAGTGTGTGTGTATGTGTGTTTATGTGTGTATGTGGTTTTATTTTCTTTAAGGAGATAGAACCAAGTGTTTAGAATCCCTGTATTAAAAAAAAAAGGCAGTGAGAGAGAACTGTAACAGGAAGTAGGTGAGGAGGGTATCTAAGTCTAAGTGGACACTATTTCATTATGAACTTGATACTGACTCACTACAGACTATTGTATATTTTTGCTTATAGGTATATACTTTGCCCTGATTTATAGATACATGTGAACATATGCTCTATCTTACGAGACCTGGCCTATATCTAGGTTTTGGGACTTTGTCAGGAAGTGACCCTCCTGGAATGGAATTAGAGAATACTATGAAAGAAAGGTCTCACCCAAGTGATGTGAGTGAAGGGTTGGCATTCCATGCCTAATGTCTCTGTACACAGTCTGAGGTGAAGCATGCTGAGATGATACTCATTGCATTGGTTAGGTTGGAATCAGTGGATGCAATATCATTTGGCTTGACTTGAGAGAAGCATGCAGGGAAGTGATCCCCACCCCAGAGGTTCCAGGATTGGGAGAAACATAGGCTCTATAGACAAAGCGGGAGATTCCTGTTGTCTTAGGGTTTAAGAAGACAATAGATAGTTATTGCAATAATCACACATTGTTTGGCAATTGGGTTAACTTTGAAGAATCCCTTTGTTAGGATTTGCTGTATCATACACACCCTCACCATATTTCATGTACTTTGACATTATTTGTATATAGCTATGCCACTAGTTGCTTTTGTTCTCCCCGGACTAAGCTATTAAGAGAGTTAACATTTCAAAGACTCAGCCTGTGTATTAAAAAGACTCCATCTGTGCTTTAAAAGTTAGAGATATTCAATCAATTTTCCCCTCTCATATTAATTAAATAGTGATTTATATGACTACAAATTGATAGGAATCTACATAAACAACATACCACCAAAAGACTGTGTCCTATCCCCTCCCCCCACAACCCTCCCCTTTTTATTATTATTATTTTTTTAAGAAAGGAGACATTAACAAAACCATAGAATAAGAGGGGTACAGTTCCACACAATTCCAATATCCCAATCTCCATATCCCACCCCCTCCCCTGATAGCCTTCCCATTCTCTATCTCTCTGGGAGTATGGATCCAGGGTTGTTGTCGGTTGCAGAGGGTGGAAGGTCTGGCTTCTGTAATTGCTTCCCCGCTGATCATGGGCATTGACTGGTTGGTCCATACTCCCAGCCTGCCTCTCTCTTTCCCTAGTAGGGTGGGTCTCTGGGGAAGTGGAGCTCCAGGACACATTGGTGGGGTCGTCTGTACAGAGAAGTCTGGTCGGCATCATGCTGGCATCCCGGACCTGGTGGCTGAAAAGAGAGTTAACATACAAAGCCAAACAAATTGTTGAACAACCATGGACCTAAAGACTGGAATAGTGCAGATGAAGTGTTGGGGGGTATTCCCTGCATGCTCTTGTGTACTTCAGCTTTCAGGTATTTTTTTTTTCCCCTAGTTTATGGGCACGTGTGAACCTATACTCTATCTCAGGGGACCTGGACTATATCTAGGCTTGGGGACTTTATTGGGGAGTGTACCACCTGGAATGGAATTAGAGAATACTATGAAAGGAAAGGTCTCACCCGAGTGATGAAGCTGAAGGGTTGTCATTCCACACCTGAAGTCTCTGGACACAATCTGAAGTGAAGCATGTTGTGGTAGCACTAGTTGTGTTGGTTAGGTTGTGATCCATGGATGCAGTATTATTTGATATGAATTGAGAGCAGCATGCAGGAAAGTGGGCCCCACCCTAAGGTTCCAGGACTGGGGGAAAAATAGGCTCTACAGTGGAAATATGAGGTTCCTGTTGTCTTAGGGTTCAAGAAGACAGTGGATAGTTATTGTTGTCATCACATTATTTGGTGATAGGGTTAACTTTGGAAAGTCTCTTTGTTAGGGCTTGGGGTATAATACCCAGCATCTTGTATATAGCTGTGCTACCGGTTGCTTCTTTTCTCCCTGGTCTACGCTTTTGAGAGAGTCCACACATCAAAGACTCAGCCTATGTACTAAAAAGACTCAGTCTGTGTTTTAAGAAGTTCTAGACATATGATAATTTTTCCCCTCTCATATTAATTAAATAGTGGTTTATATGTTTACGCTTTAATAGGAATGTACATAAACACCACTCCCACCACCAAAAGATTGTGTCTCATCCCCACCCACCCCCGCCACCCACCCCCCAGCCCCCATTGCACCAGGAAGCCCAATGGCCACCCTCCCCTTCACCACAGGGTTTTTACATTGGTGCCCTGCTCTCAATTTAATCAGATCCTGCTTTTAGTTTCCCTTTCTGTTCTTCTTTCTCAACTTCCGTTGATGAGTGGGGACATCCCATACTCATCTTTATCTTTCTGACTTAGCTGACTTAACATAATTCCCTCTAGCTCTGTCCAAGATGGGTCACATAAGGTAGGCTCATGTTCTTAATAGCTGCATAGTATTCCATTGTGTATATATACCATAGCTTTCTCAGCCACTCATCTGCTGTTGGGCACCTGGACTGCTTCCAGGTTTTAGATATTATGAATTGTGCTGCTATGAACATAGGAGTACACATATCTTTTTGGTTGGGCATTATGGAATCCTTGGGGTATATCCCCAGGAGAGGAATTACTGGGTCATATGGAAGGTCCATGTCTAGCCTTGTGAGAGTTCTCCAGACTGCTCTCCACAGAGGCTGGACCAATTTACATTCCCACCAGCAGTGCAGAAGGGTTCCTCTGTCCCCACAACCTCTCCAGCATTTGTTGCTGCTGTCCTTTTTGATGTACACCTTTCTCACAGGAGTGAGGTGGTATCTCAAGGTTGTCTTTATTTATATTTCTCTGACAATCAGTGACATGGAGTAATTTTTCATATGTTTGTTAGCCTTTTGGATCTCCTCTGTAGTGAATGTTTTGTTCATATCTTCTGTCCATTTTTGAATGGGGTCATTTGCTTTTTTGGTGCTAAGTTTGCTAAACTCTTTGTATATTTTGGTGATTAATCTCTGTCTGAGGTATGACATGTGAATATCTTCTCCCATTCTGTGAGGGGCCTGTTTGTTTGTGTGATAGTTTCTTTGGCTATGAAGAAGCTTTTCAATTTTCAATTTGACTGCAAAAACTGAATAAGGGCAAGAGACTGGCATACTTTATTGATGACTCTTTAGTCACTATCAGGCCTTTCTAACATCTGGGACTCTAGTCGGGGAGTCCTGAGTCTCCCAAACAGAACTGATAGGTGTAGACCTCAAATAAATTCCCCTCTCCATTGTTTCAGGTCATCTCTATCAGGAACAACAAAATAGACCTCTTTGTGGGCCCCCATAGGACCTTGCCCTCAACCTGGATCAACAATGGTAGAGAATGTTCCATCCTCCAAAGGGAGGCTGGACAACATACTCTATGTTACACCTGAGGAAGATGCAATACTGGGGCAGCATGGAGGACCCCCGCAACGCTTCACCTGCACTATTCCAGCCTTTAGGTCCTTGATTGTCCAACAATTTGTTTGGTTTTGTATATTAACTCTCTTTTCAACCACCAGGTTTCAGATGTCAGCAGGATGAGACCAGACTTCCTTGAACAGACAACCCCACCAGTGTGTCTTGGAGCTCTGCTTCACCAGAGCCCTTCCCCACTAGGGAAAGAGAGAGACAGGCTGGGAGTATGGATCGACCAGTCAATGCCCATCTTCAGCTGGGAAGCAATTACAGAAGTAAGACCTTTAACCTTCTGCATCCCACAATGATCTTGGGTCCATACTCCCAGAGGGACAAAGAATAGGAAAGCTATCCGGGGAGGGATTGATATACGGAGGTATATCAATCGGAGGTGGGAACTGTGTGGAACTGTACCCCCTCTTATCCTATGGTTTTGTCAGTGTTTTCTTTTTATAAATAAACAATAAAAAAGATAGTTCTAATAGCCGGTCAGTTAAAAGGACTGCTTCACTTAATAAATGAGAGGAAGCCAAGGGTCAAAGCTCCTTCCATTTTAAGGAGAAGTCCTGATCAATAGAAATTATGGAGTGTGTCAATGACTATGAATCATTCAGGATGCTTTTTGCTACAAGAGTGACAAAGCCTAACTGACCCTTGCTTAAGTAAAATACAATACTCTATTGGTTGGTATAACTAATAATCTCAGAGTAGCTCTTTGAGTGGGACTGATTCTAGGGTAAGGAAGGAGATCATTGCCAGAATATAGTTGGCTTTATTTATTTTTCATTTATTTATGTGGTGTATCATGTGGGAATTCATTATACACCTGGAAGCTTCTCTAGAGTGTGACTAAAACTCCAGAATGGAGATTTCGAGGGTCCTGAATAGTTACATTTATGATAATGGGCAGCTTAGAAGCTACCTTCATAAGCAGAAATGAATTACTGATGCTCAAAACCTATTCTGTCACTACTGTTTGAGAATGAAGCCCTTGTCTTGTGACAGAAAGGAGGAGACTCCATTGTAATTCTTAATTTACCTGCCACTCCTTGCTGTGTCCTTCATCTCATGCTTTCCTTGTTACCTCTATTTCTAGTAGATCCAACCCTCCCCATATCTTCACTCTGCATTGAATATGTACATATATATATATATATATATATTATTTTAATGAAAGCTATAGAACTACAGAGGTATATAAGTAGATAGATAGATAGATGAGAGAGAGAGAGATAGAGAGAGAGAGAGACAGAGAGAGAGAGAGAATGAACAGAGCACTGCTCAGCTCTGGGTTACGGTAGTTCAGGAGGTTGCTCCTTCAACTTTGGGAGTTTCAAGCTTGGAAGTCTTTCTGAATAACCATTATACAATCTCCTCCAGCCAATTATGCACTTTATTACATGTTATTCATTTTGTGTTATGCTTAGTAGAGACGGGGGTTAGGAATGCTCAGTAACAGGCCATATGTGGCCTGTAGAATTGTGTGTTTTGGTCTTGGCAAGCCAACCAAAGGTTTTTCATAGCAACATAAAGTCTTTTTTTTTTTTTTTTGAGAGAAAGAAAGGGAAAGAGACCAAAGTAGTGAAGCTTCGTTTCATGTCGTGAAGACCAGTCTCCCACCCGAGTTTCACACATGGCAAAACAACAGGCTACTCAAGTGAGTCATTCCATGGGACCTTACATGCTCACTTTTAAGTTGATAATTTTGTGTGGTCAACAGATGATATAAATATCTAGAACACCCTGGGTAGAATAAAGTGACTCTCCTGCAGGTGGAGAGCCAGGGGCTTGGACCGGGATTCTTATGTCAGCCCTTGCGCTTTGCGCCATGTACATTTAACTTGCTATGCGACAAATTGATTCCCACAGATCTAAGTTTTACCACCTAGTGGCTGTGCTTCTTAAAGCATTCATGTGGGCTTTGCATATTTCCTCCTGGAATTAATCACTAAGCACAGTAATTTTTTTACCAAGCATAGCAGACACCTTCAGATCACTGCAGTTGGATTTCATCTGCGGTGCTCCAACTTCTTAAGAATGTATGGGTGTATTTATTTGATTAATTTTGGGTAGAAACAGAGAAACTGAGATGGGAGGTGGAGACATAATGCAAGAGAGACAGAGAGACACCTGCAACACTGCTTCACCATTTGTCATGTTTCTCATCTGCAGGTGGGGTCAGGGCTTAAACCTGGGTCCTGGCACATGTGTTCAACCAAGTGGGCCACTACCTAGGCACGGTGCTCTAATTTCTATCAGTTAATATTTGCAATATCAGCCCATTAGCTGTCTTTGAGAGTTTTAGTTAAATTAACCAATCTTTAACTCCAATATTTTCCCCTGAATTTCTTTCTTTTCTTTTCCTAGTATAGCTTGACTCATTCTATGTATTTCTCTAATGCTGTGAGTTCATTGAGGTGTTCGTTCCTGGTGCTTAAACACTGTGCTTATGCTTTGTTCCACTTATTCCTTTGGGTAACACCAACTTTTCCAACCATTAAAAGAGTACCACTGATCCAATTTCTCTAGACCCAAGTCTCTGCAAGGCATCATGACAGGGAGACTTTGCTCAGTTCTTCCTTGATGGCTATTTCAATATGTTAAACAGGAGAGAGAACATAAAATCATTTCATCAAATATCACTTACAATGGCTTGATTAGAATCAGGGAAAATTTCTTAGCATACCCAAAGATTCTGATTGACATTTTTGACTACAGGTTCATCTTTTTTTTCAACCTTGCCTGGAAATAGAACTCACTGATCTTGTGTAGCTTTTTCCAATTGTTATTGAACGTGGAGCATTGTGTAATAATGAAAATTGTAATTTTCACATAGCTTAAGATGAAAGGCTCCAATTTAGCTTGACTTGATTCTGTGATCTAGTAGATCAAGATGCAGCTGGATTCTTGGCTCACTGTGCTTTTGTGATCCATGGTATTTTGTCTGGACTCAGGACTCTTGATAATGTACTCTACTGCATTTATTAGCAATGTCCATATTTTTATATTGTGTACATGTCTTAGCTGAAAACAACACAAGGAGATCTTGAGATGTTTCAGTACATAGGTGAGGACAGATAAACATATTACCTCTTTGCATTTCTATCACTTGACTTTTTGTCAAATTTTGATTTGGTGCAGACATGTTGACACAACACAGTAAAGCAGAGCTGTTTTCTTCTATCCTAACAAACAAATGACCATATGGATCTGGATATTTCTTTTTAAAAAAAAATAATTTTATTTTATTTAATAGAACAAAGAGAAATTGAGAGGAAAGGGGAGATAGAGAGGGAGAGACAGAGAGACATCTGCAGTGCTGATTGACCACTCATGAAGTGTCCCCCTGCTGCAGGTGGGGACTGGGGGCTTGAACCTGGATCCTTGTGCATAATTATGCATACACTTAACCAGGTGTGCTACCACTCAGCCCCAGGATCTGAATATTTCTTAGATGAAGGTTGATTTTATTACACATGAGAATTATATTTGAACATAACCAAGTCAGATTTCTTTTTTTTTTCCTTCTTTTTTTTTTTTTTTCCCTCCAGGGTTATTGCTGGGCTCGGTGCCTGCACCATGAATCCCGGGCTCCTGGAGGCCATTTTTTTTCCCCTTTTGTTGTCCTTGTTGTTGTAGCCTCGTTGTAGTTATTATTATTACCATTGTTGATGTTGTTTGTTGTTGGATAGGAAAGAGAGAAATGGAGAGAGGAGGTGAAGGCAGAGAGGGGGAGAGAAAGACAGACACCTGCAGACCTACTTCACCGCCTGTGAAGCGACTTCCCTGCAGGTGGGGAGCCGGGGGCTCAAACCAGGATCCCTACCGGGTCCTTGCGATTTGCGCCACCTGCACTTAACCCACTGTGTCACCGCCCAACCCCCAACCAAGTCAGATTTCTAAAAACACAGCATTTCACTTTGCTGCCCACTTGAATAAAACAACTTTTGTTTAGTTAAGTCTGATTCTCTATTCTAGCTAGGAGTGCTCATCTTGAGTAGTTACCCCGGAATATTACACAAAGGCAACTAAGATAATTATTCTAAAACACGAGAAAACCTCAACAGAAGAACACAGGGTAGTGTGTGAGGACACTAGTGCCCAGTACAGCACCATGTATTCCAGAGCCGAACCTCTCGTGCAAAGACATCTTGCTCTTATAAAACAAAATAGGTTATTAAAACTTAAAATAAAGAAAGAAATCCATTCTGGACTGAAAAGAAAAAAAAAGATATATTTACAATTTGGGGTATTCTTACTAATGAAAATGTGTTCCCTTTTTTTTAGTCACTCAATAAGGTTATTCTCTCTTCACTGTCCTTGTCATCTTTTTAAAATGACAATACTTTCAGATTCATTATTGCTTTATTGCATAGAGAAGGAAAATACATACATAGAAGTGACAAAGTTTCCTACATATCATATTTTCCATATTTCCTGTTCCTGCTTTTTATACCTGAGTCTACAAATGAATAAAACTGCTAGTTTAGAAAATAAATAACTTTACCTTTTTTTGTGGAACACAAATGAAGATGCTTTTCCTTATAGAGCCCTTTCTGCATTCTGCTAACAACCAGATAATTCCCAATTTTCTGGTATGTAAATTCACTGTGATCAGTACATATAAACAACCTGACAAGATTTGGGCAGTTGAAATCTATTGTTTTATATCCTCTTTGTTTAAAATCTCTCATAACTCATCATCAGAAATAGCCTTCCTGGTAATTAGTTACCTTGAATGTCTTCATTCTCATTTAAATGTTCAATGATCAGGATAATTAGAATTAATTTGGCATTGTCATTTTATGGTAATGGAGCTTTTGCCACTTCTCAGGAGTATCCTGCAGGCTGTGTTACCAGAGAAATATGGGATGCTTCCACTTCACACACTGGGTTAAAGCCTTTGGTTAAAGTGCTAACAGTGGGATCTGGCCTGATTCCAGTTTAAATGTATTCCATGTCTGATAAAAAGTTGTGGGCAGTCCAGCTAGAAGCTCTATCTGTCAGGAGTGGTATTCAGTGTTCTCCATAAACAGTGCCTGAAACTTTTGGGGGGTTTCTGTTTAGCAGAGAATATACAGGCAAACAAAAACAGATGCTTAAGATATGACTAAATGCATAAATAAATAAATAGTAAATCTCCTTCAAAAAACTTGTGCTAGAGAGTCTACAAGGAAAAAAAAAAGCATACAGATGATGTGGAGAAGACATAATGAAGGTATTTAGACTTGTTGACTGCTCCTTTATTTCTCTACTCTGAGAAATTTTATTAATTCAGAAGTAGATCCTTTTCTCTTAGGAAGCCAATCTTTTCTCTATCACACTTTGACTATCATGTTACCTTTGTGTCTTCTCAGGCAGGTACAATCTACTCGGATCTACATTGCTCTATTAATAGTAATAAATTAAAACCCTTTATGAACAAAAATGTTTGTTCTCAAGGTGGCCAATTGCTCTGAATTGCAGTACACAAAAAGGTCAGCATAAAGTCTTGTCATGCCTTATTTTTTATTTTACATTTAGTTTTGTGGGTTAGTAAGTTGGGAAGGACTTGAACGGAATTTGGATCTCTTCTGTGGGCGTAGTAGGGTGTTGGCTGGGGTTGCAATCATAGGAAGCCTTGCTGGGTATTCAATATGACTTGTTTTCTTTGTGAAATTTGGTTCCCCATTTCTGGGAAGTACACTCAGTTAGGAGGAGTGCTTTTGCAGCAGGACAAGCTTAGGATAGCAGGAGGTATGAATATAGTAGATATATCCTTGAATAAACAACCCACAGAACCCCATAGTTGAAGCTCTAAGCCTGTGTTTCACTAGTTTAGAAATTTACTGAGTCATTTATACTGATAATGAGAACTCTTTTTCACTTTTATTTATTTATTTTTTATTATTATTGGTTAGCTACAGAGAGCAATTGAGAAAGGAATGGGAGATAAACAGGGAAAAAAAAAAACAGAGAAACACTTGAAGCCCTGTTTCACCACCCTTGAAGCAGATGGGGACCAAGGGCTTGAACTTAGGTCCTTGTGCACTGTAATGTGTGCACTTACCCGGGTGTACCACTACCTGGATGCCCAGATAACGAGAACTCTTAAGGTACATTTATTTTCCAGAGAAAAGGGAGGTGGAGCTCTTCTATTTATGGAAAGTATATCAAAGAAAGTGTGACGATATTTTTAAAATTGCCACAGAATCTGAAAACATCAGGAAAATCTGAAAAACAGAAAAACTTCAACATCCCCAATGGGGGTGATTTGACATAATGTAAATAAAATAAACTGGAAGCTGCTTTGGAGAAATAGTTTGAGAAAACCTTCAGAAATTCAGACAATCCCTTATGGCTCAACAGAGCTAAGAATCCAGATATTTTTCTCAATTCCAACTCGGGGTTTAGACACGCTGCATAAAAATGAGACCTTTTCTTTCATGATGCCAACCAGACTTTCCTGGACAGACAACCCTACCAACGTGTCCTGGAGCTCCACATCCCCAGAGCCCCATCCTACTAGGGAGAGATAGGCAGGCTGGGAGTATGGATCAACCAGTCAACACCCATGCTCAGCAGGGAAGCAATTACAGAAGCCAGACCTTCCACCTTCTGCATCCCATAATGATCCTGGGTCCATACTCCCAGAGGGATAAAGAATAGGAAAGTTATCAGGGGAGGGGATGGGATATGGAGAACTGGTGGTGGGAATTGTGTGGATTTGTACCCCTCTTATCCTATGGTTTTGTTAATGTCTCCTTTTTTAAATAAATAAAATAATTTTTAAAAAAGGCCACTATATGGTATTTACAACATAGAAATTTCCAGCCACCACAAAGAAGCTCTTTCTGTTTTACTTTTGTCATTATTCTCTACAACTTCTCTGCCTATGTGTCATCCCACTAGTGTTGCAAATAGAATGTTCTTACCAAGGTTGAATGAATATTTTTGTCTTTAATCCTACCGGTATGCATACATCTCCATGCTATGGAATGTAAACAGACATTGTCTTTAACTCACACAGCTCTTTGATTTAAGCAT
Source organism: Erinaceus europaeus (assembly GCF_950295315.1). Lineage (NCBI taxonomy): Eukaryota > Metazoa > Chordata > Mammalia > Eulipotyphla > Erinaceidae > Erinaceus > Erinaceus europaeus. Next base: position 134,790,056 of record NC_080166.1, on the reverse strand, counting down.
GATCTCTTCCAGGGGCCAGGTGATGGCACACCTGGTTAAGAATTATACATAACTGTGCACAAGGACTCAGTTTCAAGTGCCTGGTTCCAATATGCAAGGGGAAAGCTTCATGAGTGGTGAAGCAGGCCTGCAGGTGTCACTCGGTCTCTTTCCCTATCTTTTTCCTCCTACTGTCTCAATTTATCTGTCTCTATTCAATAAAAAGATGTTCTCTGCAATCTTAAGCACACACACACACACACACACATCTGCCTAGTTGTAGAATAATTAGTGATTAAAATGCAACTCAGTGGGCACCTCTTCTGATTTAGCTGGGAGAAGTGAGGGGGAGTTGCCACTGATGTTTTCAAAAGACCAAAAGATGCTTCTCTCTCCAGTAAACTAAAACTAACAAAGAAGACCACCTGAGAACACAAGACAAGGCACCAAGTTACGAGTAAGTTCAAACATGTGTGGCTCATGGACAGAGAGGGGCCTAAGGAGACATTCCTGGGGCTGAAATCCCATACATACTTGGAGTGACTAGTAACAGTTGTCAGTTTGCCAGCTGAGGCACCATCTCTGGTCTGAGTTTTATCAACAAATAAATTGCTGACTGGAGGAGAGGATCCCCTAAGGATCACCAAATGCAACTGTGAGTTTCCATTGCTACTGTCCCTGGAGGCTGGAGCATCAGCAGTTTACCCTGTGCTGACATCAGGGCCAGAGACCTGATTGGACATTTCAGAAGAAGACACACTCCCAGTGGTCTGCGAGTGGGCCTGTTTAGTGGCAGCCTTTACACAATGTTCTCCTAATGAATTTGGAGACAAGTTGAATAATTGCCTCATAACCCAGGGGGTACAAACAGGATTTGTTTAGAAACTCACAGGGCCAAGAAGTAATGCTCTTCTTGTCTCTGACTCCTGCCAGAGAAGTTGAATTGGGTCTGGGTTTTGGACCTTTGGGACATGGGAGTCCCTTTGCATAACTACTGTGATATCTCTTCCCCACCTCATTTTATTTCTAGGTTAGGAGTGAGTAATTAAGCTAAAAAAAATCTACTTATATTTAAAAAACCCTCAGGCTCCCATAACCTACAAGGAATATTAAAAAAAAAAAAAAGAGGGTTTCATAGTCACTGTGCTTCACCTATGGATTCAGACAACATTGTAACAACTGTTAATCTCCATAACTGTGAACTCTTTAAGTACCTTACTTAGACACAAGTCAATCCAGGCAAATGTGATGTGTGAACTTAATAGTACTAAGAGAGGAACCTCATAACACACCATATACAATGGTTAGACCAAGAGGAAACATTGGAGAAATGATTCAGGACAACAGCTCAGATAACCCCACCCTCAAAGGTAGAAGTACATAAGAATGAGATCCAAACACTAATTGAGGCATTAGTCACAGGAGTGAGTAAAGAGTCTGAAAGTAGTATCATCAGAAATAGAAAAAGAGCAAATGAGGCTCTGAGAGAAAAGACTATCTTGAGGTAATTAGAGAGCTGAAAGCTGAAATAGCTGAGCTAAGAACACAACTAGGTGAACAAGAAAATACAGTATTTCAATAGGGTAACAGCATAACTGAGCTACAGAAAACAACATAGGGGAGAGAGAATAGAATAAATTAGGCATAAAACAAAATTAACAAGACTAAGGATGGATTAGAAAAAAACTAAGAAAGGAGTAAGAGATCTCAAAAAGATAATTAAGAGATATAGAAAAAAAGCAACAGAGACGTATGTGATGACTTCAAAAAAGTAATATATGCATTATTGGCTTGCCAGAGGAAGAAAGAGAGGGAGGGGAAGAAAGCATTTTTCAGGATGTAGTAGCTAAAAACTACTCTACTCTAGACAACATAAAAGATATAAAGGTTCAAGAAGCACAGAATATCCCAAACACAATTAACTCAGACTTAAAGACACCAAGACACGTCATATTCAGAAAGAAAATGGATAAAGATAAAGAAAGGATCCTGAAGGCTGCAAGAGAAAAACAAAGAGTCACCTAGAAGAAAACCCATAAGATTTGCAGCAGCATAGTGGGTTAAGCGCAGGTGGCGCAAAGCTCAAGGACCGGCGTAAGGATCCCGGTTCGAGCCCCCGGCTCCCCACCTGCAGGGGAGTCGCTTCACAGGTGGTGAAGCAGGTCTGCAGGTGTCTGTCTTTCTCTCCCCCTCTCTGTCTTCCCCTCCTCTCTCCATTTCTCTCTGTCCTATCCAACAACAACAACAACAATGTTAAACAACAAGGGCAACAAAAGGGAAAATAAATAAATATAAAAAAAATTAAAAAAAAAAAAAAAGATTTGCAGCAGACTTCTCCACACAACACTACAGACCAGAAGAGAATGGAAAGATATCTATCGAGTGCTCAATGAGAAAGGCTTTCAACCAAGACTACTGTATCCTGCTAGACAGTCATCCAGACTAGATGGAGGCATAAAACCTTCGCAGACAAGCAACAGCTGAAAGAATCAACTATCAAAAACATGCCCTGAAAGAAGTCCTGAAAGTGCTCTTATAAATAATCACATCATCATAAATACGCCATATATGAGAACACTCTAAAATTTTAGAATAGTGACATTAAAATATCTTCATTCTATAACATCAATAAATGTCAATGCTTGAATTCACCTATTAAAAGGCACAGAGTAGGAAGATGGATCAGAAAGCACATCCCAGCCATATATTGTCTGCAGGAACCCCACCTAACTCAATAAGACAAACACAGACTCAAAGTGAAAGGGTGTAAAACTACCTTACAAGCCACTGGGCCACAAAAAAGGGCAGGGATAGTTATTCTCAATCTGACACAATAGAACTTAAATAAAATCTGAAAAGATAGGGATGAACATTAATTACAAGCTTAGATCGGTCAATCAAGAGATCTTAATAATTATTAACTTCCATGCACACAATGAGAGGACATCTAAATACATCAAACATCTACTGAAAGAGCTACAGCAATATATTACTTTTTGTTCAATATATATTTTAATTTAATTGTTTATTATATTTATTTACTGGATAGAGACATTCTGAAATCAAGAGGAAGGGAGAAGCACAGAGGGAAAGATACAGAGAGACACCTGCAACCCTGCATTACCACTTTCAAAGCTTTGTCCCTGCAGGTGGGGACCCAGGGCTCAAACCTGGGTCCTTGCACATTACAACATGTGGGATCAACCAGGTGCACCACCACCCTGCCCCTATAGCAATATATTAACAGTAACATAGGAATAGTAAGGTATTTCAACACCCCTTGGATGTTAGACCAGAAACTATCAAAAACTTAGAGGAAATTGTTTGAAGGACTCTCCCATCTAAATTTTAATGGCATCTTCAGTGACACAAATCTAAAAAGAAAGAGAGAGAGAGAGAGAGAGAAAGAAAGAAGGAAAGAAAGAAGGAAAGAAGGAAAGAAAGATTGAACATTAAATAGCAAATGGCAGAACTTGTACTGGCTTGCTGGCTTGTACTGGGTCTGATGTATCACACCAAAGTAAAGGACTTTAGGATGGGGCGGGGGCAGCTCAAGTCCTGGAACATGACGGCAGAGAAGGACCTAGAGGGGGTTCAGTTGTTATGTGGAAAACTTATAAATGTGAACAGTGGTAGATGGCATAATAGGTAGGCAAATAGGCAAAGAGATTCTCATTCCTGAGGCTCCAAAGTCTCAGGTTCATGGTGAATTCTCCTTATTTACCCCCAACTCAGACTGAGCTTGAAGTTATGTTAAGTGACATAAGTGAGAAAATAATGGATGAACATGGGATGATCTCACTCACAGGCGGAAGCTGAGAAACAAGATCAGAAGGGAAAACTCTAAGCAGAACTTGAACTGGAGTTGGTCTACTGCACTAAAGTAGAAAACTCTGGGGTGGGGGGAGGGCTCAGGTCCTGAAAGATGATGACAGGAGAGGACCTAGTAAGGGTTGTATTGTTATGTGGAAAGGTTATGCATGTACCAACTATTGTATTTTACTGTTGACTGTAAACTATTGATCTCCCAATAAAGAAATTTAAAAAAATGATCAAAAGATGAAGCAATTCATTTAACCCTCTTCCCAGTACCTCCATCATCACATACTTCCTTCCCAACCACCACATTTCTTAGTTTAAATAAAAATAATCAGACTTTAATTTAACTGTAATAAGTTATGTTGAATTAATGGATAAATAAAGCAATGTGCAAGTAAATAAAACTTTTAAAATATATATTTCCCATAAGCGGTGATTTATTCTATAATGGTGTTGTGATGGATATGAGTAATTTTATGAAAGAGAAATCTGTTCCTTAACACAAAGGAGAGGACACCCAGAGTCACCATGTCACACACTCCTTATGTACTACTAATTAGTTTGAGAATTTGTTTTATATTTTATTTTATTTCATAAATTATGAGGACCCTAGCTTATTCTTCAGGGAAATGACAAGCTGAGAGTAACATGCCTTTGTTCAACTCTCTACAATGGTGGGAAAGAATTTCAAAGTTGTGTTGGCTGCAGGCTGCAATTATAGAATTGCTTACTGGAAAAATCACTTTCAGGTATCTTACAAAAACCATTTATGATAAGACAAAGCCTCAGGATGAATGACTATTTTCCTACACAAAGAGAGGTGACCTAATATGAATTCCTGTAGGTTCTGATTCAGAAACCACTGTTGCTTGAAATGTGGGAGAGAAAATTCACAGTTACAAGTAAAGTATTTCAGTGATTACCCTAATGGGCAATGACTGTTCATCAAAATAGATTTGTTTTTGTTCCTTTCATAAAATATTCTCATACATTTAAAATATCCTCCGGATAAAATAAACATTTAGCTGAATAAACGAACATGAAAACTGTTTTATGTGATAGAAGTTTATACAATGTACTAAATACTAGCAGTGACCAAGGCACCTACATTTTGCAAAGTGTGCATCTCAGGACTTCAATACTGTGAGCAGACATGTCAAATGTGTGAATTATTTGCACAGTTGTTAACAAAGACATCACTGGGACATTTGCATTTTGAATTGTGAGTCATGCCATACCTCCATATAAGCTCAAGCACCTTCAAACCCATTATGCATCCTTTACCAGTTTATAAATCTCACTTTCTTCACTTTAATAACAAAAATGAGATCTATCTAAGGTGTATGTATGAGACTTTATATTAAATTATCCACACACTCTATTTTAGTGTAGAAATGTGTTCAGTTAATCTAGATACCAGATGAAATAAATGGATGAAGAAATTTAAAAAAAAGATTTTTCCTGACCTAGTTCTCATTTGTTAGTGAATTTGGTAGTGATGGTTTTTGAGTCACCAACTTTTGTTCTTCTGCCTGTGAACTTAAATGATCTGTATAAATCATGTTTATTATTATTAAAAATATGAAAACGTTTTATCTATTTAAAATGTATTTTATTCATTTTAGTTTAATAAGAGATACAAAGAGAGAGGAAAGGAGAGAGAGAGAGAGAGAGATCAGAACTCTACTGGTTTATGTTGTGCGGAAGATTGCCTCTGAGACTTTTTGATCCTCAGGCATGAAAGTCTTTTAGCAAAACTACGATGTTATCTACCCCTAGCTCTGAAAATATTTTATATATTGATTATTTTTACAAGTATGACACCTTTTTTTCCAGGGTGTTCCTAGTATCTTTTCATCCTTTTCTTCATTTCTTTCTCTCTCTCTTTCTTTCTTAGATGAAAAGGAAGAGAGGATGGGAGGGAAAGAAAGACTAGACACCTGTGACACTGCTTCTCCCACTGCAGGAGGGGACCGGGGACTTGGTCCTGAGTTGTTGTGCATCCTGAACAAGGCACTCTACCAGGTTCACCACCAGCTAGCCTCGGCATTGTGACAGATTTCATTGTGGAAATTCATCTCCAAACAGCATCTCTTTAGACTATAATCCATGCATATGTTCTTGCAATTCTCTAAAAAACAAACAAACAAACAGAAACCTTCTATTTACTTACTTGTAGAGAGACAGAAAGATAAGAGCCTATTTCCAACCTAGGTTGGAAAGATAGGACTGAACCTGGGGCCTCATGCATCTAAGTTATGCACTGTATAGCTGAGATATTTCTCCTGTTACATACTGCTAACTTTTCTTCTTTTTTAATATATATATGGAGAGAGTGAGAGAGAGAGAGAGAGAGAGAGAGAGAGAGGAGAACTAATGAGCTCTGGTGTATGATGGTTTTCAGAATTGAACCTGAGGCCTCTGGGTGTGTAAACATGCAAGCCCAGTGTACACACAGGCACTCTGTCACATCTCTTTGGCCCATATTACTATCTTTCTTAATTTTTATTTTTTTAATTTCTTCAATTCTTTCTTTTTTTTTTTTTTTTTTTTTTACCGGAGCACTGCTCAGATCTGGCTTATGGTGGTGCAGGGGAGGATTGAACCTCGGAGTTTGGAGCCTGATGCATATGAGAGTCTCTGCATAGCCGCTGTGCTGTCTACCCCTGCCCCTTTTTAATTTCTTTATTGGGGGATTAATGTTTTACAGTCAACAGTAAATACAGTAGTTTGTACATGCATGACATTTCTCAGTTTGCCCATATTACTATAATTTTTAGCCGGAGAAACTACCATCAGCTGGATAGGTTTTTTTTCCTCTGGTGGGGAACCGCAAAGTATATTCTTTAGTCAGAGGAAGTTAGCAGAGGCAACAAGGGTGGTTGGACAAACTGTCCCAGGTATCAATCAAATCCTCAATGGAAATGTGGAGCCCAAGGTCTGGTAAAAATGGAAGCATTTCAGTCCACACTTTTCCTCTCTCTGATTTGTGTTTTCTTGGCTGTTAGCGGCCACAGCCAATGGGTGAAGTGGGAGAAAAGGCTCCTGTGTGGCTGGGCCTGATTGTACACAATCAGAGTGATTATGTGGAAATCAATCAGAAGTTCCTTCTTCAGATCTGCTTGTCCTGACATAATGAGTGACATCGGAGCTAATTTTTATTCATCGCCAACTCCTTTTCACAAAGATCTTTCTTTCCGTGCTTCGTGTCCTTTTATATTCCTGCATGTCCTGGAAATGTGGGGGAGAAATGATTCGATACATTTTATTGTGATTCTTAAAAGTTATTTATTAGTGTACTAAAATGGTCTAACTTCATCTTTTAGATGTTATAACAGTAATATATATATGTATATATAATATATATTATCAAAACTTCCACTGTGAGTCACAAATTAGTTTAGATTAGTATTTAGTCAGTAGAATTCAGATTTTACTAATTATACCCACCCTCAAGTAAGGGTGGGTATTGTTATTTTCTTCTAACAAATATTTTAAACATGAGGAAACATATCCAGATTTGTGCAAAAAGAATCACACTTTTACAAAATTAAAAAAAAATAATTCCCTATTCTCTTGACTTACTGACTTTAAATGAAACTAAAGAGAGACTTTAAAAATGACTTTATTGTGGTCTGGGAGGTGGAGCAGTGTATAAAGCATTGGATTCTAAAGCATGAGTTCCCCAGTTTGATCCCTGGCAGCACGTGTACAGAGTGATGTCTGGTTCTCTCTCTCCTCCTATCTTTCTCACTAATAAATAGTCTTTTTAAAAATCACTTTATTTATTTATTTTGTTATTAACACAAGGGTTATCACAGGGACTCCTCTTTCTAATTGTTTATTTCTTTATTTAAGACAGGAGACATTAACTAAACCGTAGCATAGGAGGGGTACAACTCCACACAATTCCCACCACCCAGTCTCCATGTCCCATCCCCTCCGCTGATAGCTTTCGGCATCCTGCTAGCATCTGGAACCTGCTGGCTGAAAAGAGAGTTAACATACAAAGCCAAACAAATTGTTGAACAATCATGGACCTAAAGGCTGGAATAGTGCAGATGAAGTGTTGTGGGGGGGGTACTCACAGCAGACTTTTGTGTACTTCTGTTTTCAGGTATATATTTTTCCCTGGTTTATGGACATGTGATCGGATAGAGATAAATTGAGAGAGAAAAGGAAGATAGAGGGACAGAGAGACAGAAAGACACCTGTAGACCTTCTTCACTGCTCCAGAAGCTTGCCTCCTGCAGATGGGGAGTGGGGGCTTATGGGGACAGGGTGGGTTGAGCCTCGTTGGAGCCCTGATACCTCTCCCTGAGGTTGGAAGACATTCACCTATAAGCCTCCCCACCCCTCCCTGACACTCATCTTGTTAGACCCAGAGGCTGCAACCATTCCCCCTCCACCTGGTTTGGATTAACTTGATTTGCTCAGTGGAATGTGGATAAAGCCAAAGAGTCCCTACTTCATTCTTATAAGCCCCATGTCCTGGGTTAGGGGAAGTCAAGAGCCAGAGTCTTTAGAAGGAAGCTGGACTCTAAAAACCTCTGATTGGTTCTTGCTGTTAAACTTTTGCCCCTTTAGCTTGTTCAAGCCTCAGCCCCCTGCCCCAGCACCCGGCTTCTTTTCATCCCATATAACTCTCTCTTTTTCTTCAATAAACACACTGTCCCATGTCACAGTGTCCAGAGGCCTCACTTTTCCCGGTCACCCCCACCATGATGTGCTCTCCTCCTCTATGACACCTCTCTGGTGGCCAACAGAGTGGTGGACATGGGTGGATAGGGCAGGCCTTCCAAGCTTGCCCCACAGGGGCTCAAACCCAGGCCTTTCCTTGTGTTTGGTAAGATGCATGCTTAACCTGTCCGGCCCCAAGCTTTATTTATTAAGGTGGAAGACAGAGACATAACCAAAACATAAGCCCTGCAGTGCTAGGACTCAAATCTGGCACTTCACCTATTATGCAGAGTCTCACTCTGATCAAAGGGAGGCTTTTCTGGAGGCGGTTCATTTATTCAGGGCTGGGTTTAGAGGTATCTGATATCAAGAGAATGTGTGAGGCGGGAGAAAAAAGCAGGCATTCTAAACCTGCAAGGAAGAACGTGTACACCTGGCCAGGTGAGAGGCATTACCATGGTGTGGGCGCCATCTTGATATTCAGTCTTCAGCTGTGGGATGAGTTCTGGGCAGAGCCACCAGCAGGTGCTTCTTGGAATCCTTGGAAGCCTCCTCAGTCATCCATGTGTTCCCCAAAGTTGCTAAGTTAAGGTTGCAATCATTTGTTACAGAGAATGGTATAGTATATATGATTATATGGTTGACACCTATAAGATTTACATATATATATAATTAAATATGTAGTTTAAGACCTTTGAATATCTCCATATGAACTGTGTAATTTACTAAATATTTACATATTCATATATAAATTAACTCTGCCGACCACGTACCATGTATTAAGAAAGCACAATCTCATTCCAAGGTGTATCACAGTGCATTCATATAGAGAAGAGAGTATGAAAAAAAAAGGGGGGGTAGGTAGAGCAAGGGAGAGGAGAGGGATTTCTCACAAATGCTCAATTAGTTTTATAAATAATTTATATTAGAGAAGAGAAGGGGGAGGAGAGTTTTTGGCGAATAACCAGTGATTATTTAGTAATAATTATTATAAACTTGCATAACATCCCTTCCCCCCAAAAAAAGACATTGCATGAAGATGAATCTCCTCCCTCCTTTTTTTTTTTTTTTTTTTGCCACCTGAGCTTTTAACCTGCCTGATTCTATTGTGGCTTTTTTCTTTTCTTTCTTTTTTTTTTTCTCCATGAAAGAGAGGCTTGGGGTGGGGAGGGGGAGAGGGAGAGAGAGGGGGAGGGAGAGAGGGATGGGGAAAAGGGAGAGGGAGAGGGAAAGAAAGTAGACCCACAGTTCCTTCCCACTGCTTGTGAAACTTCCCCTGTGCATGGTGTTTCCAGGTAGTCCCAGGGGCTTGAACTCAGGTCCTCAGGCATTTCATCAACAGAATGTGCCAACTGCTGACCCGGCCATTTTTTAGCGCCAGATATCATTAGTAAACTCTATGAAATTTTACCCATTTTGTCATCCTCTAACAGCTATGGTTCTTCCTTTTGGAGTGATGAAGTCCTCCATTCTCCTCCCTTGTTCCTTGCCATTTCTAACCTCTGGAGGTTAGCCAAAGTTCACTTGCCTTGTCAGTTAAGTTTCTAAGCCAGTTGAATTATATTTTCTATAATTGAGCTAACCACCGTTAATTGCCTAATAGACTATGACTACAGTAACTGAAAAAGGAATTAATTGCTTGGAAAGGAATGCCTTCTGTATTTCAGTCACATCCATACAATCACCCTAGAGGGAAGTGACAAGTAGGCACTGTCCTTGGTCACCAGAGCCAATGGGGACAGCAGAGCCTGTGCTGTGTTTCAAAGGTGCTAATATTTATCACTTTGAGGATGTCTTTTAGGGTGTAAAATGAGCTTCTTACGGAAGTTGAATAAGGGATGGGAATATTTTTATTTTCATTGTGCAAGAAAATAAATTTAGGTTGTTTTGGCAAAGGTACAACTTAAGATTTATTAATTTAATATTTATTAGGGGCCTGGTGGTGGCACACCTGGTTGAGCACACGTTACAAGCTGCAAGGACCCAGGTTTAAGCCCCCAGTCCCCAGCTACAGGGGGAGAGCTTTGCAAGTGGTGAAGCGGGCGGCAGGTGTCTCTCTGTCTCCCCTTTCCCTCTCAATTTCTCTCTATTTAATACATAAATAAATAAAATATTAAAAACTAAAAATAAAGAAAATATTTATTAAGAAAGGATAGATCTGGGGGTGGGGCGGTAACGCAGTGGGTTAAGCTCAGGTGGCACAAAGCTCAAGGACTGGCTTAAGGATCCAGGTTCGAGCCAAGGGTCCCCACCTGTAGAGAAGTCACTTCACAGGTGGTGAAGCAGATCTGCAGGTGTCCATTTTTCTCTCACCCTCTGTCTTCCCCACCTCCCTCGATTTCTCTCTGTCCTGTCCAACAACAGCAGCAATGGCAACAATAACCATAATGACAACAAGGAGAGCATCAGAATGGAAAAAAATGACCTCCAGGAGCAGTGGATTCATAGTGCAGGCACCAAGCCCCAGTGATAACCCTGGAGGCAAAAATAAATAAATAAAATAATAAACAAATGGAAGAAGTTTAAGAAGTGAAGCAGTGCTGCTGGTGTCTCTCTTTTTCTCTCCCTCTCTTTTTATCCACCTCAGTTCCCCTCTGTCTCTATTAAATGAATGAACAAATAAAATATTTTTTAAAAGAATGGATAGATCTTTTTAAAACAATGCAGTATTTTACCGTTAGTGATTTAATCTTGGACTTAATAAAAAGTTGGTTCAAGGTAGGATATCAAGTCTAAGATTTTTCTAAAATGTTTCTGAAAACCTGACAGTCTTATAAAGTAGTTTTTGTGTGTTTTCCCTCAATCATTTTCACTATGTCTCCCAGTTTCCAAAGCGGTGATGATGTCTTTTTTTTTCTTTCTTTTTTTCTATTTTTTAATTTATTTGTTATTGGATAGAATCAGAGAGAAATTGAGAGAGAAGGGGGAGACAGAGAGGAAGAGAGACAGAGAGACACCTGCAGACCTGCTTCACCCCCTTGTGAAGTGACTCCCCTGCAGGTGTGGGGGGGGAGGTGCTTGAACTGGGATCCTAACTGGTCGGTCCTTGCACTTTGTGCCACATGCACTTAACCCTTTGCCCTAATCCCAGTACTGATGTCTTAATGTATTAAATTATGACAGTATGACCAAATGAATCACAGATTTCATGAGTAGATCATCCCGATGTTACAGCAAATGAGAGCAAGCATGTACTATACCATATCCCTCTATGAAGTCCTTTAACAAACTAGCAGCAATAAATCAGAATCTTAAAATTTTCTACTTTTACATAGTCTATGTAAGGAAAATTGATAATTAGCTCAGTCTCACAAAGTCTGCAGTAGGTCAACATCTAAATGAATATACACTTACTTGTGCCCCAAAGCCATACCATATCAAATGTTAAATCATTAAATCATTTTTATTTACAGTATAAACCCTTAAGTAAATAATTCAAAACCAAATGATTTAGGAATGACTAGTGAAATTCAAGTATGTGTGTTATTATTTTAAAAGTGAAATATTATAAGCATATTCATTAACAGGAAGCTTCTTGTTAATTCACAATTCAGGTGTGAAGTATTTTGTTCATATGGTAACCTAATACTAAGAGGAGGTGATTTGTGAAGAAAACTTAATTGTGGCCTTCCGAATCTCTTCAGTTTTTTTTTTTTTCCAATTCTTCTTACTCTTCTAGCTTCTCCATGGGGTCAACTAAGTTGACTCTGACTATATCATTATTCCTTATGTGTAATACAATATTTTTTAAAATTTAATTTCCATGGGCTGGGTGGTGACAAACTTGGTTGAGCACACATGTCACAATGTGCAAGGACCCAGGTTCGAGCTGCACCCCTTCCCTACCTGCAAGGGGAGAGCTTCACAGGTGGTGAAGCATGACTTCAGATGCCTTGCTTCCTCTCTATCAATCCCTTTCCTTTTCGTTTCTGGCTGCTTCTATCCAGTAGATAAATAAAGATTATAATAATTATTTAAAAATAATTTTCTATTTTCAATTTTAATTTAACTTATTTATTATTGGATAGAGACAGGGAGAAACTGAGAGGGGAGAGAAATAGTGAGAGAACCCATTGTTGTTTGGAGAAGACAGTAAGTCTGGGTGAGGGCACAGTGAGAAAAATCTCTTAGCCAAGAATGCAATATACCCCAGATAAAAGCTACGACTGGCTTAGATCAAGGTGGTAGCAGAAGGTAATCAGAAAAATTAAAACTTGTGTGTTAGTGCAGATAAAAATGGTATTTGCAGCTGTCTCTTCCTCCTCCTCCTCCTCTTCCTCCTCTTCCTCCTTCTCTTTCTCTTTCTTTTTGTCATGACACCCTAATCTAACATATAATATGTGGGGTTGGAGAGGGGTCCTGAATATTGTGAGCAGCTGTTGACACGAAGCCAATTGTTCTTTGTGGATATTTCCACCTGTGCCCACCCTGTGATAACTATAAAAAGGTGGGATGAGAAGTGATCGGGGTCACAGACTCTCCCCTTGCTTGGAAGGGGGTCGGCGGCCCAAGCTTAAGCTTCCTAATAAAGGTTCTTGCTATTTATTGCATGTGATTCTGGTCTTCTTTGCGTGAGATCGGGACTCGAACTTCTGGGCATAACATAATATGCATGGTTTCGTTGACTGTCTATTTTTCTAGTAGAGTGACGACTTTACAAGAGCAAAGATGTGTGCTTATTTGACCTGGTGATCAGCTGGCAGGTCTAAAATGGCTCCCAGTGTATAGTGTTAGTTTCGTGGGACGGATACATGGGCTATTGCAGAAAATTATCAGAACTGTTCTCAATGACTGGGTCTCTGGGAAGATTTGCAGTCAAGACAAAAGGAGATTTTATTAGTCAAAGCAATAAAACATTTGCGATGAAGTATCAAAGTGAAGTGATGTGTCTCACAGCTCGGGCCATGATAAAGATTTAAGGGTAAGAAATGAGGCCTCAGTAACTCCTAGTAAAAGTTCATTTCTTTAAGCCCCTTAATTCTATGCATAGTTTTCCTAACTGGGATTAATTGACCCTGACTTGCACTGAGTATGCACATCAAGGGTCATTCTTCAATCGAACAACATGCAAGGATGAAAGGGAGACAATGATGACATTTTTATTTCCTCTCTCTCCTCCTGAAATTTCACTCCCATACTTTGTTTATTGGACTATAACCTTAGCATGATGCATACCTCACTGGGTAATACCCAGCTATGTCTATTGTTGTACGCATCATCCCTCTGGTTATCCTTGCTCGCCTAAATCTAATGATTGTGAAAGGCTACATGTCATCCTACAACTTAATGCTCTTGCATTTTTCGTCGGCTTTCAGTCAGTTTCTCCTGCATTCCTTCCTGGTGAATTCTGACTCATTCTTGAAGAGCCAATTCAACTATTTCTACTGCTGTGAAAAGAATGAATTGTCCCCTCATTGGTTCCCTGTTGATTCTGATAGCTACCTAATATCTTTATTACTGTGCTTATCATGCATCCCCTGCTCCTACCTTCAGGTGTAATGAAGCCAACAGCAAGAATGGTGTTCTAGTTTATCTATATAAGCTAAAAATTCTCACAGTACAACCCATTGTGTCTAATGAATGATAAGTAATAACAAATCAGAGGTGGTTGAAACTAATAAAATGCCTTTTAAAGAAGGGGCAGTGAAGGCATTAGCTAACTATCGGAAATTTTTTAGAAAAAAATGAGCATTCAGTTAGGATTGAAATCATGTTTTAAAAAGTCACGTCCTATTTTACTTTGAAGAATAAAGGCTAGCTGGAATGAGTAGCCAGATGAAAGAAGATAATCAAGATTCAAAGGAAGGAAGATAACCAGTAGGTTGGACAAAGGGAAATATGTTTTCTCAGAATAAATCTTTGATGCTGCAGACGTTTATTATATCCAGCTACAGGATATAGCATAGCTTAGTATAATATAGTACTGTTGAATAAATGCAAGTATAATGATGTCAATTAAAAGAAAAAGTTTCAAGGTGCATGAAAGGAGGGGAGGCCAGTAGTACAAGTTTTTTAAACACTGCTCTATCACAGCTCTGAGTATGATGCAATGCTAGTGATTGCTAATTGTCATTGCATTTGTTCAAGGTGATTGTATAATTACAACCGGGTTCAAGTTCCCAGTGCAAGGTAGGCATCCTGCCCTAGCTGGAAAAATAAAGGGGACCGATACACAGCAGAACGTTGCACAGACTCTGGTTGTTTAAGTATTGCTTTCAAGAGTCTCCAAATTTAATTCCAACTCCACTTTTTTTTTAAAAAAATAGGATTAATGAAAACATTTATTTCAAAATCCTTTCTCTTACTCCCTCTTTCTTTTTTTTTTTTCTTCCCTCCAGGGTTATGCCTGCACCATGTATCCACCACTCCTGGAGGCCATTTTTCTCCCCTTTTGTTGCCCTTGTCATTTTTTATTGTTGCTGTAGTTATTATTGTTGTTGTTATTGCTATTGTCATTGTTAGATAGGACAGAAAGAAATGGAGAGAGGAGGGGGAGAGAAAGATAGACACCTGCAGACCTGCCTCACCACCTGTGAAGCGACTCCCCTGCAGGTGGGGAGCCGGGGGCTCGAACTGGGATCCTTAAGCCTGTCCCTGTGCTTTGCGCCACATGCGCTTAACCCACTGTGCCACCGCCCGACCCCCCTCTAACTCTCTCTTATCTTTATAGAGTTCTCCATACATTCATGACAGTGTGGAAGGCATCCACTTGTTTTTATCTATCACATGTCTTCTGCTTAATAAAAATATCCTTCAGAGAATGACACAAATTTGGGTCAGATTGATGGGGTTCACAGTCAACAACAACACACACACAAACACACACACACACACACACACACACACATTTTCATATTAGAGAGTTACTCTCTTCCCTGATCCAACTTGCTAGCTAGCCTTTTTTTCCAGCCATGACATCATCTCCCTAGACAATAACCTGGGTTCATGTGCATATCATATGTCAGGCTCAGGAAAAAACTAGTAAAGTCATGGGCCCTTTGGAATATGCTGAAAATAGACCTACTATCTCAAAGACGGAGACCCCAAATCCTCACTTGCAATATCCCAGCCTTTAAGTTCATGATTAGTCAACAATTTGTCTGGCTTTAAATGTTAACTCTTTTTAGCCACCAGGTTCAGATGCTACTATGATGCCAACCGGACTTCCCTGGGCAGATGATCCCACCAATGTGTCCCGCTTCCCCAGAGCCCTGCCCCACTATTGAAAGAGAGAGGCAGACTGGGAATATGGATCCACTTGCCAATGTACATGTTCATCAAGGAAGCAATGACAGAAGCCAGACCTTCCACCTTCTGCATCCCACAATGACCTTGGGTCCATACTCCCAGAGGGATAAAGAATAGGAAAGCTATCAGGGGAGGGGATGGGATACGGAGTTCTGGTGGTGGGAATTGTGTGGAGTGTACCCCTCTTATCCTATAGTCTTGTCAGTGTTCCCTTTTTATAAATAAAAATTAAAGAAAGGCTTTGGTGAGCAGTAAAATGCGAGCTAATTCCAGGTTTTTCAATTCCACGTACTGACTGCCCAGAATACAATGTTATTCATATTTTCTGCAGGACTCCTTTTTGTTTCTACTTTGGAGCCTAGAATGCTGCGGGAAGATGGGTGTTGCTCTGAAGAAACTGGATCTAATCCCCAGTGAGTATCTGCACAGATCTGCTCTCAGTCTTGCTGGTAAGTTATTAGACAATTAGAAAATGGCAAATGCAGTGAAGGTTGGAACTTGCCTCACATGATGTTTTAATTGTTTTTTCTCACACCTCCTCCTTCCTTGTACGAAATCCCTCAGACCTACAGGGGATGACGCTTCCCATATTTATGCAGATCACTTTTTTATTTATGGAAGGGGACCACTTCTTCCCCTAGGTGGTTGTAAAACTGCAATTTCACTTTGACATGATACAAATTGGTTTAGAGGAAACAAATTATTCTAAAGTCTTTAGGAACTGAAAGGATGCTGTGAGAGCAGAGTCACAGAATAAATAAACCTGGTGGATGGAGACTTTTTATCTTTCCGGTCCTAGAGGGGCTCATCCTGGATCATGTCTCTGAATCCAGGTCACTGATTTTTAGCCAGAGATGATTTTTGACTTGCTTAAAGAAATGGAGACCTACAGCTATCATAAAACAAGAGTTGTTTTTACAGTCTTTTGAAATGTGTATTTGTATGACCATGAAATAAATAAATAAAGATACTGTGTTCAAGAACAAGTCATTTTTTTAAGGCTGTTATGAATGCCAGACTGAAAATACAAACTTTTAGGGTCAGTCGGTGATTTTGTTTTCTTTTTTACTTGTCCTATAACAAAAAGAATACGTAGCACGGGAGAAGACACGAGCTCAGGATCTTACGTTATTTATTTAAATAAATGTTTATCTCCGGCTAGGTATGCGTATACTGTGTGTGTGTGTGTGTGTGTGTGTGTGTCTATCATATATAGGTACACAAACCATCAGCCATACATTCTATAGGTTTTATGAGAATGTAGTCATGTTGCCAACACACCAAGAAAAAGAAGACATTAATAGACTGTTACTAGGTCCCAGCAAGCTCTCTCACAGTCCATAAAAAGATATTACTATCTGATTTTCCAAAACCTCAGATTAGGTTTACCTTTTCTCTCTGCAGCACCCCCCCTCCATATGCTACATTTCTATTTTAGAATCTGCATGTGGGATTTGTGAAAAGTTTATTTTTTATGAGATAGAGAGTGATCGTCACAGTATCTTTCTTGTTTTCGAAATCTGAGGAATTGAACCTGGGTCTCATGCTTGCAGACCCTGTGCTTTATCCCTTGAAGTACCTTGAAAATCCATATTTAATTCATGAGAGAGGGAGAGAGGGAGAGAGAGGGGGAGAGAGGGGGGGAGAGGGAGAGAGAGGGAAAGAGAGGGAGAGAGAGAGGGAGAGAGAGAGGGAGAGAGAGGGGGGGAGAGGGAGAGAGAGGGAGAGAGAGGGAGAGAGAGAGGGAGAGAGAGAGGGAAAGAGAGAGGGAAAGAGAGAGAGAGAAAGAGAGAGAGAGAGACATAACTTTTAGTCATTGCCCAGAGATGTCAACATGGAAAACTCAAATGTTCAGAGCAGTTTTAGCATGGAAAAGTTCCAAAGTTCTTCTTTAGTGTTTGAATAACAAACAAATTAATCCCACTTTTTTTTCCTTGACACTATTTAGTCCCCCCCCTCTTTTTTTTTTTTTTTTTTTTTGCCATGATCCACTGAGTGTAACAAAGCAAATATACTGTAGAGATGGGCAGTAGGTTTTAAGATCAGAAGACTGGGAAACACAATCTAAGTTTAATCTGTCGGGGCCAGTAAGCTATCTAACGTGGAAAGGCATCTACCTGCCACATGTCTGACCCAGGTTCGAGTCCAGTCTCCACCACACTGGGAGAAGCTGGATGTTATGGTCTCTTTCTCTCACTCTCTGCCTCTCTCATTCTCTATAAAACATAAAATTCACCCAGAGCTGTGAATATCCCATAATAGCTAAAAAATAATAATAATTTAAAAAGGAAGAGTTTCATATGGTTAGAGAACATTATCCAATAACATATTGAAAGAAATTCATTCAGTCAGTTTCCATGCAATATTTATTTTTAACAATTGGCATACTATTCTCCATAATCAGGCCCCAAATATAAAGTGCTTAATGATTTCTCACTGGAAAATGGCTATTGCAAGAGAGTATAAATGGCCTTTAATCACCTCATTCAAGATATTAGGAAGTAAGGTTATTAGGAAATGTTTTTACTCTCATTATATAATTAATTGAAGTTCCCAATTGAATGGAACCAGAAGTTTGTCAACATGAAACTGAACTATACAAAGTCCTCTTTATCTATCTATATTTATTTCTTCATAATGTATTATTGATGTTTGAATAATTTCTAAGTTTTTAAAGCCTGGATAAAATAACCTGAGAAGGAAAATAATTTATAACTCAGAAACAGCTCAATTCTTAATGGTAAATACTCCTCTCTTATTTCCATTAAACCACTCTCAAACTCAGTGAGAGTACTGAATGCTTATGCTACAGCTGGAGAAAACATAGTTTAGAGAAGGTGCTCAGAGGCCAACCTGAAATACAGCTGATTCTCAAACTCTACATCGAGTTACTTTCACATAGCAATTAAGTCTAAGCATTAGTTGTATTTATAAAATCTAAATCAATAAAAGTCCATCTCATTCAAAACAGCACAATGATATTGCCCTAAGAGGCAAATAGTGAGCATTATTTGAGTAGATAGTTACAGCATCTGTGATTATTATTATAAGACCATCATTATGGACTTGGTCATTCACTCTCAAATTGCAGCATGTGGAGCAGAAGTCAGAGAATCTTCTATTTGTTTATGAGGAAAACAAATTCATGAGCTCCATTTGAGTCTCTGCATATCTGAGACTAGAACCCCCACCCAAAAAAAAAAAGAAAAGAAAAACTGCATTTTAACATGCTCTTGCAATGACTCATAAGAGAATTTGAGAATGCCTGACACATTTTCAAAATCAGGAAATGTAGAGGCAGACATTGGATACGAAATACTACTGATATGTCATTGCACATAACTTGTTTTCAGTTTCTTCACTAAAGAGATGTAAATAATAACACTGGCATGTTGATTTGTGGTTCATGAATCAAACATAAAAAAATATATCAGGTTAGTGGCAAACAGTTTATTTTTTGTTCGTTCATTTTTTTTTTCCTAAAAGGGTTATCATTATCATTTTTCTAAGAGGGTTAGCATGGCTCTCCAATTCAATCCAATTTTATTAATAGATGATGAGTGATAAAGATGAGAGGAGGGATGGGTGGTGGTGTACCTGGTTTAGCCCACATGTTACAATAGCCAAGGACCTGGGTTCGAGTCCCCAGTCCCCACCTGCAGGGGGAAAGCTTTGCAAGTGGTGAAGCAGTGTTGCAGGTGTGTCTCTGTCTCTCTCCCTTTCAACCACCCCCTTCACTCTGGATTTCATGCTGTCTTTATCCAATAAATAAATAAAGATAATTTTTAAAAAAAGATGAGAGAAGAGGGCAAGAAAGAGATAGGAGAGAGAGATATGAAAACAGGGAAGGAGACAAAGAAAGAAAGAAGGAGAGAGAAAGAGAGAAATGGAAGGAGAAGAGAGATATCTGAAGCAATGATATCTATTCTGTCAAGGAAGATTGGGAGCCTGAACCTGGGTACTTGAGCATAGAAACATGTGTATTCTACTATATCAATAACTACCTAATAACAGCAGCTGTCAAGTTATTAGAAATAAAAGAGAAATCTTCAGTAACATAAACCAAAATAATTAGTATCCAAATATTCTCTAAATAGCTTACTACATTTGAATAATTTATTTTGACCATGAAGTCCAATAAATATTAAGTCACCAAATGAGAATAAACACTCTTCTGATAATTGTTTTCCCACATAAAAGTATATGCAACCAAGAAGGGAAGGTGAGGGAAAGCTCAGATAAATGTGATACAGGAAACCATACTGCTTTATGAAGATGATTTCATATAGAATTCAAAGCAGTTGCAATGAGTAGCACAAATTAGAAATTGTGAATGGCGACCTAACAAATGCATGGTTTAACAAAAAATCAAAGAGGAGGAAAAAAAAATACAGGTTATTTTCTAATTCCATTCCTGGTGTTCCACTCCCCAATAAAGTCCCCAAACCTAGATATAGTTCAAGCCCCCTGAGATAGAGCACAGATTCACATGTGCCCATAAACCAGGGAAAAATATATACCTGAAAGCAGAAGTATGCAAGAGTCTGCAGGGAGTAAACCACCCCCCCAACACTTCATCTGCACTATTCCAGCCTTTAGGTCCATGATTGTTGAACAATTTTTTGGGGTTTGTATGTTAACTCTCTTTCCAGCCACCAGGTCTGGATGCCAGCATGATGCCGACCAGACTTCCCTGGACTGAGGACCCCACCAATATGTCCTGTTGCTCTGCTTCCCCAAAGCCCTGCCCCACTAGGGAAAGAGAGAGGCAGACTGGGAGTATGGATTGACCTATCAAGGTCCATGTTCAGCAATTACAGAAGCCAGACATTCCACCTTCTGCAACCCACAGTGACCCTGGGTCCATACTCCCAGAGGGATAGAGAATGGGAAAGCTATCAGGGGAGGGGATGGGATATGGAGATCAGGTGTTGGGAATTGTGTGGAGCTGTGCCCCTCTTATCCTATGGTTTTGTTAATGTCTCCTTTCTTAAATAAATAAAATAAAATAAATTTTAAAAATACAGGTTATTTCCCTCCTCTCAGTGTGGATTTAATCTTGCAATCAACAATTCTCAAGGGAAAGCTGGAAACACTAGCCTTCCTTTCAAAAGTAGGGCAACATAGAAATTACAAACATTACAACAGAGCAATTATTATAGACTCTTCAATGAGGACAATTAACTGAATCCTTACACACACATTGAACTGTAAGAGAGCACCTTTTGCTGGTGCTTACTTGTTATCACACACTGGTTTCAATGAGGGTCTTGCTACAGTAGGTTAGTATCTAGGTGTGGGTGATCATGCAATTTATGATGCCAAGTTGGCAATGGGGGATGATATAAAGGGTTCAAGCATAAAAACAAAGGATGAACTGCTGCTAATGTCACACTCATATGACTTTGGGGTGGGGGTATTTCAGTATCTCCATGCTTATTCACAATAGGACAGGAAAAATACAGAAAGCTTCCCATAATTCTCACTTGAACTCACCAACTTAACACAAGCCTTTCAGCAGCAAGTGTGTACACTGATGCAGGGTGTGTGCAGAAGTGAGGGATAGAATTGAGCAGGCATAAATGCACATTTCTCTTGACCACCTTGAAAGAAAATATCAACATAAAATGGCAAGTCCGTTTTTAATGGTATTTTACAATTCAAAGACTCCTTTTTTAATGTCTATTTTGTAAATTTTTCTCTTTTGTTGCCCTTGTTGTTTATCATTGTCATTGTTATTGCTGTCATTGTTGTTGGGTAGGACAAAGAGAAATGGAGAGAGGAGAGGAAGACGGGGGTGGGGTGAGGTGAGGGGAAAGACCTGCTTCACTGCTTGTGAAGCCAACCACCTGGAACCATGACCCTTACTCCAGTCCTTGCTCTTTGTGCCACGTGCACTTAACCTGCTGCCTCCCAGGTGTTTTACGATTCAAAACAAACTTTCCTACACACTAGCCTTAAACAAATCTCACAAGAGTAATATTTGGATAGTTCTGTGATACCCACCATACTGCAAAGGAAGCAAAATGAGAAGTTCAGTGATATGCCCACACCATAAGGCAGCAAGAGTAGGGATAGTCCTAGTCTCTGAAGGGAGACTAGAGTGTCCTGCTCTGCCACTCCTGGAAGACTATCCTCAAATGAGTGCAAGCTGACATGTTCCCAGATGTGACCACGAGCTGTGAGCCCAGACCAATACGGACTCAGAGGTTACACAGGCTCTGGTGATAAATAATATAAATATAGATATAGATAATATAGGTAGATATAGATATAAATAGAGATATAGAGATATAGATAGAGATGATAAAGATAGATAGATAGATAGATAGATAGATGGATAGATAGATAGAGGTATAGGTATAAATGCCTTGTGTCAGGTGGATGGTGGTAAATAGTTAATTATATCCACAGATAGTTTTTTCAACAATGGGAGTTACTCAGTGCCTTAATTCCATTTTCTAGCCCTTTACTCTACCCTGACATCATTTTCTCAGATTATATATATCTTTATTTGATAGAATATACATATAATCTATATTTATTTGATAGAGACAGCCAGAAATTGAGAGGAAGGGGGAGCCAGAGAAGAGGAGACAGAGAGAGACACCTGCAGCCCTGCTTCACCATTTGTGAAGCTTTCCCCCTGCAGGTGGGGACGGGGAGCTCAAGCCCTGGTCCTTGTGCCCTGTAACACGTGTGCTCAGCTCCTCATGGGGCGCGAGCGCTGCCACACTACGATCATCATCTCTGGCATTATGTTATTCCACTGCAGAATACTGTGCCCCGGTATGGTTCCGTAGCCCCCATGTCCACTTGGTCGATTCCAAATTATATTCCTCTGTTGTTAAAATTCGGTGGCTCCAGCTGGCCGGGCTAGCTTCACGGGCGGGTAACAGAGACGACCAGAGACATATGGCTGGGCAGGGAAGTGGAAGCTGTATTTCTTTATTCAAGAACAACGCTTCATAAACTAAACCAAACTAATCACCAAACAGAACTCTGCTGCCTCTTTCCCCCGTGGCGGAACCAAGAACTCTCTCTAACTCTCCAACTCTGGAACTCTGGAACCCTCTCGGGGTTCCTAGGGGTGGGGCCAGGCGGGCCAGCGAAACTAGCAGGACTGATACAATTTTCTTGGCGGGGGAGAGCTAGAACAACCCAATGTAAAGCATACAACATTCCTCCATGAGGATAATTTCTGGAACCATCCGTTCCACCCCGGTTCCATGGCTGCCAGTTCTTAGCAACATCGCCTCACCAGATATTCGTCGGGATGCGGCATCATCTAAGTTCATTTCCCACATCTGCGCTCGACCGGACCTGCCAGTATTAACGGATATCTTCGTCCACCCTGTCCAACGCTTGACGTCTCGTCACCCAATGTGGTCCCCTACGCCTACACTGAACTTCTCTGTTCCAGACTCTTGGAAACAGAGTTGGTAGTCAGCTGAGGTAAAGAACAAACACCTCATCACAGACCCCTGCAAGTGTCAACCCGGCTTTGACCTAGCACGTCATGATTGGGCCCTCCTCAATCGCTATCGAACAGGCCATGGCTGGTGCGCCGCTATGTTCCATCACTGGGGAGCCAGAGACGACCCGAACTGCCCCTGCGGCTACAGACAGACTATGACCCACATAGTCAACAACTGCCGCCTCTCCAGATTCAAAGGAGGTCTCGAAACTTGACATCAGGCTCAACCTGATGCTGTTGACTGGATATGGAAGAAGGGCAAACGCTAGAAGAAGAAGAAGCCAGGTGCGCCACCACCCGGCTCCTTCAGATAATATTTTATCCAACTTCAGGCTAGCTATCAAACTCAAGTAAAACTATCATAGTTGTGTGCCCCCAGTAACATGCCTAAGATGGGACTTCTAGCTTTCTTCTACCTTAAAGTCCGTAATCTCATCTGCTCTGTTACTACTTTCTGGTTCCTGTTCATTAAGCAGTTTTGTCTGTGTATATCCTGCCACCTTCCAGTCACCAAGTTGCAGGTGCTACCATGATTCCATCCTGACCATCTGGGCAAATGACCTCACCAGTGTGCCCTGGAACCTCACCTCTTCAGAGCTCTGGCCAATGGGGAAATGCTGGGAAATTGTGCAGATGCAGTCACATCTGCCATGTTGTCCCCTCAGGATATTGCTAGTTCCCACGAAAGTTGGGACATACTCGGAGCACCTGTTCGGCCATGTTGTGCCTTCAGGGCATTGTCGATTCCCTTCAATAGTTCAAGTGCGTTGGTTACTCCTCCCCCTTCCCAGTCTCACAAGAGTTGTTATCCTACCCTGGAGTGCTCTGGTTACTCCTCCCCCTTCCCATTCTCATGAGAGCTACTCCCATAAATGCCCTTCTTCTTCCGCACCTCTCTCTCTTGCCGGCCCTTCACTTCAGTGGTTAGACACAGGGAAGGTTGTTGCGTGAGGTGGCCATTTTTGCTACCTCCACGTGGCCCAAGCTGCTTCTCTCTCACCCAACTCTGAGGTGCCAGCGCAAATAAGGATTTGTGTTCCCTCTTCGCTCCAGATCTCCTCTCTCTCTTCTCCATGGCACAGCTCGACAGGGAAAGACAGAAATAGGCTGAGGATAAGGATTGACCTACCAATGCCCACATTCAGCAGAGAAGCAATTACAGAAGCCAAACCCCTACCTTATGCACCCCAAAGACTACCTTGATCCATAGTCCAGCAAGGAAGAAGTGGTGGGAGGGGGAAGAGAGGGCTCTGAACTCCAGCTTCATCAGCACACACACACACACACACACACACACACACACAGAAAGAGAGAGAGAGAGGAGGAAAAGGAGAGGGACTTATGGAGGTAGTAATGTTGTAATGAGTAGCTTGATGAGGAAGAGAGGATTTGATCAGGATGGAAAAGGGGGCAATTATGTATAAATGTAGACAGACAGTTATAGAGATGATGGATATAGCCCATGTCTACAACCTTAGGGGAACTGTAGCTTGCAGTGGGGAGACTGAAGATTCAGAACTCTGGTGGTGAGAATGGAGTGAAATTATATCACTGTTGACATGTAATTTTGTAAGTCAATATTAAATCTCTAATAAAATTTTAAAAAATAATTTTGGTGATAGGATGGAGGCAGCATAGCTACTAAGTCAACTAGAAGGTTGGCACTCGGGACCTCCTCAGGCTTCTTTCCAAATAAGTTGTTGTTTTTACTCTGCCAATCCTTCATTTAGTCCTTCAATACTTCTTTTTAATATATATTGAACATGTATTTACTTAGTATTTATTATAGACAGAGAAAAAATGATAGGGAGGAGGAGATTGAGAGGAAAAAGCAGCAGAGTAGCACCTGAAGCCTTGCTTCATCACTTGTGAAACTTCCCCACTGCAGGTGGGGACCAGGGATCTTTGCACACTGTTATGTGTGCACTTAAACAGATGCACCACTGCCTGGCCCCTAATCATTCTAATCTGTTTATATTTTATATAAATTAAAAGCACAGGGTTTCTACAACAAAGATTTCTAGCATATGCCAACAGGAATATGATCTCATCCTCATGCAGTTGTTATTTTTTGATAACCAAAAAAAAAAAAAAAAAAGAAAGAAAGAAAGAAAAGAAACATCTATTTCTAGATAGGTATCCCCATTCTGTGGGAAACAAGAGTCACCGTCTGGCCAGAACAGATGTGGAATGTGAACTTTCTTTGTCAATCTGTGCAGCTGGTCAGCAGCTGAATTGAGTCTTTTCTATCTCATGTCTTCAGAGAATCCAAATACCAAAGTTTCTAGACTTCCCTTCTATGACAGACAGGTGAAGTAAGATGCAGTAGACTCCTTCCTAGATTTAAGAGAGCACAAATACTGTTCATGTCACTAAATCTGGAATCTGAATGCCAATGCCTCTCCCTTTGGTATCAGCCATTTAGTAATTATTTTGGTGGAATTTGTGTTCAAATCCAAGAATGCTAACTGACTAGCTCATTTTTATGTCAAATCAGAACGAAAGAGAGAGAGAATCAAAGAGAGTTGGGGGAGGGCCACAGTATCACACCACTATCCTTGGAACACCTTAGATGCCATCCATACTAATCCTATTTGGTGCCTTAAACCTCAAATCCTGGTATTTCCACACTGCAAATTGGACATTCTCTACTGAATGAGCTATTCACTAGCTTCCGGTGACAGTCTTTATAGAGGTAAAGCTTACTTTCCTATTTCTGTATCCCTGACATATTGACTCACCTGATGCTGCCTCTGACCTCTTTTGGTCTTTTGGTCACACTTCTTTGAGGAGTTGGGTCTTTGGTCGGGTCTCTTTAGTCTTTATTCAGTGCCATTGTCTCTCCACTTTGCATGTTGAAACCCTAACTTCCTACAGGATAATATGTGGCCTTCAGAGAATGATGAAGCTTAGATGAGGTCATCGGAATAGAATTCTTGACAGTGGAAGTAGAGATTTCAGTGAATGAGGCAGGAGAGGGATAGACTTTC
The DNA here is from genome assembly GCF_950295315.1 of Erinaceus europaeus. Lineage (NCBI taxonomy): Eukaryota > Metazoa > Chordata > Mammalia > Eulipotyphla > Erinaceidae > Erinaceus > Erinaceus europaeus. The sequence goes on along the minus strand of NC_080166.1, from coordinate 134,763,863 downwards.
TCTGCATGTAAGGTTACAAGTAACAAGGCATCTGGGTAAAAGAGCCTTCCAGAGAGGTGAAACAGCCCCACATGGATCTTGTACTGCCCAGCCTCCAGATCTGTAAAGAAATATTTCATTATTTAAGATACTCAAGTCATTCATTGTCATTAGAACAGCCCAAATTCACCATCAGGGGAGCAGTCATTAGAAAATAAACAATATTAGAAGCTCTACCACGTTCTTCTCTCACCTGTAGTTCTCCAAGATGCTGGTTTTTACTTTTTGAAATTTAATTTATTTTTTTATTGAGTAAAGAGTGATTCACAAAACTCTACTATAGTAGTATAGTTCCACACTATTTTCACAGCCAAGATTTTGTGACCTTATTCCTGGCCTAGCAATAACTATATCTCTCCCAAGGTTTTAGAGACAGGTTATCTATTTTTTTGTTGTTGCAAGCTCCCATGTGTCAACTCTCTATTCCACACATGAATGAAACCATTCAGCAGTTGTATTTTACTCTTACTTTCTTCACTAAGCATAATCACTTCCAATTTAGTCCCAGTGGACAAAACATCATCTTTTTTTAACCACATTTTAGTAACACATTGACTACACATATCGTAAATTGTTTATTCATTTATCTGTTGATTGGCATTTAGATTGCTGTCATATTTCAGTTACTTTAGGTAATACAGCTGTGTACATGGGAGTGTGTATGTTTCTTTGAAATAGTGTTTCTGTCTTTTATTGATAAATGCATAGAAGTGACATTGTTGGATCCTAAGGCTTTTCCACTATTATTTGCTTAAGTATTCTTTATTCTGTTTTCCATAATGACCGCACAACTGAACATTGCCACCAGCAGACATGTAACAGAGGTCCTCTTTCTCTATATCCCATCAACATTTGTCATTTCCTGTTTTGCTGATGCAAGCTTTTCTGATTGGTATGAGGTGGAACAGTGAAGTATTTTTTTTTTATTTGCATTTTTCTAATGATAAGTGAAATGGAACATTTTCTCATCCCTATATGATGGATGTGTATATCTTCTTTAGAAAACTCTTTATTTATATATTTTATCCATATTTTATTGCATCGTCCCTTTTCTGTTTATTGAACGGAATCAGTTCTTAACAGATGTTTTATATCAACCTCTTTGCAGATGTGCCAATATCTTCTAACAATTGCAAGGTTGCCTATTGGGAAGCTTTCTTTCAGGGTCTATCTGGCTTCAGTCCTGTACCCTGTCTATGTGAGAGTGCCCACCTGAGGCTGAAGTGCTTCTGTGGATGTCTCAGCTGGAGTTTGGTGAGCTTTGTTAATTTCAATAGCTGTCCATGTTTGTCGGTTTGGGAGATAGCCTGTACTGTCTTTTGTTACTCCATAGTTATGCCTCCAGGAAATGTTTATATTAATTTGTGTATCTTGATACTTAACTAATTTTTTTGATGATTTGCCATAGTTTTTTGGTAGAGTTTTGAGTGTTGTTTAGGTATATTACCATGCCATATACAAATAATGAGGTTTTTTTTCTTTATTTATTTTATGTCTTTTTTATTTATTTACTTTTCCCAGAGCACTGTTCAGCTCTGGCTTATGGTGGTTTGAGGGACTGAGCCTGGGACATTGGATCCTCAGGCATGATAGACACTTTGCATAATCATTATACTATCTACCCCCACCCAAGTTTAAATTTTCTCTTTGCAATGAATTTCTATGATGTCTCTTCCTTGCCAGATTGGACTGGTAAGACTTTTACTTTTTCTGATACTTAGTGGTAAAGAACATTCTCAAGCATTGTGCATTACTTAGAAACTCCTCAACGGATGAATAGAGAAGAAGTGAAGTTGAAGCACTAAGTACTACTGGAGTGCATCTGCAGAAAGTGAATAGTAATGCATCCATGTTTTTGTGGGAATAGATTCTTATCTAATGACTGTGATCTGGCGATTTATCATATCATTGCCCTTCTCTGACTAATCCAATAACCTTTCCTGTTTGTACAAATCTCAGACCATGGCTTGATCATAAAGCAGGTTTTGAACATGAGTCTACTGTCTTTTAATGTTGATAGCTTCTGAATAATATCAGTTGTCTTGCAATAACCCTTTTCTGAAGACAGAAATTTTGTAGTGATAGCATTATAATGTTTAAGAGTAGCTGATGATCTCAAAAAAAAAAAGAAAGAAAAAGAAAAAGAAAACACTTTCTAGTTAAAATTATAATAAACTAAACATTTCTTGCTTAATTGACATAATTATGTGTTAGTATTTTTTTATAGATTCCTGCTAAATAAATTTCAGAAAAAATGAAATAATTAGTGCTATTAATATGGAATACTGATTCAGCTCTGTGATAAGATGTCATGCATTCTTCAGTCATAGAATCTGATGCATTTGGATGTTTACTAACTTTAACGTGCATGTGAAGAAACATTTCAGGTAGTTTTAGTGACTTTCTATGTTAAATGAAAAAAAAAAAAAAAGAATTACTGCCAATGTAAATTTAAATCCCACTCTTTGCAACTCTGAAGCTCTCTTTCTCACTTGCTACCTCACTCACCAGATTCATTTGTAACCCTGAAATCTAGAGGTTCTACAAGTTGTGGCTTATTAAATCCACTGGAAACACTCACACTATGAGTTTCCAGAATCACGTGTTCCTTTGTAAATGGCAGGATGATTAGACCCTGGAGCTCAGATTATAACACATACACATTTAATTCCACTTTATACTACGAACAGGTGTGAATCTGGAACAGAACTCAGCAACCCCAACTGTGAGGAGAAAAGGGCAGCCAGTCAACCCATCACATGACAATCTTGGCAACTTAAAGGACAGGAAGTATTTAAAGCTTTTAATCTCATGTTTGTACCCAAATTCTCAAAGACTGTGATTTTTGATGACATTTATATATGCAGGCAAAGGTAAACAGTAATGACCATCTTTTTTTTTTTTCTTCTTCTTACTGCAAACACTAGTAAGCAAATGCAAATGAATGTCTTCATGGTGCTTTCACTTTTGTCCAACTCAATAAGTCCTATTGATACGCTCCATAGCGAGTATCTGTGTCTCCAACTACTGCTGGTATACATTCAGTTAGTACTGTTCTTTTGATGCCAGAGTCCCCCACCCACTGTCTACTCTCTTTCAGTACCACCACAATTCTACCAGTAAGATGTAATCAAAACTTGGAAATCATATCTTCTTGCCATGCCTTCCCATTACCATTTTTTTTACTTTGTTGACAGATGTTTATTTTGTGTGGAGTGTAATTTTTTCAACCTGATTATATTTCATTAGTGAATTAATAGTGATTAATAAGATTATAGGGTAATACACACCCCTAGCTTCAAGGTTCTATGCTCTCATTCCCCTTCAGTGGTAATCATCATAGTTCTCCCAAAGTCATAAATACAGAACACACATAGTCAAACTCATATGTTTCAATTCTCTATATTCCATGTATGAATGAAATCATTCCATAGTTACCCTTTGCTTCCTTACTTGCTTTGCTAAGCATAAACCACTGTGGGTTCCACACATCTAGTCCCAAAGGCCATAATATAGTATATTTTGTAACTGTTGAGGAGTACTCCATTAAGTATAGGCCTCATGACTTCCTCTTTTAATATTTTTATTTTTCTTAACTCTAAATATTACTCATAGTGTTTCTTTTTTTTTCCTGATCATTTAAACATTTTTTTATTATTATCTTGATTTATTTATTGGATAGAGACAGCCAGAAATTGAAACAGAAGGGGGTAGTAGAGAGGGATAGAGACAGAAAGATACCTGTGGTCCTGGCCCTGCTTCACCACTCAAAAATCTTTTCCCCTGCAGGTGGGGACTGGGGACTTGAACCTGGGCCCCTGAGCATTGTGTATGTGCGCTCACCACCATTGGCACCACAGATAATTTAAACATTTAATCAGAAAAGTTCGTGCACCAGAGAAGCATGTGGGCCATTTGACTAAAGCCCATTTTCATTTGGAGATTCTGCTTTTACTGCCTACGTCAACATACAACTATTATAACTCTTAGGTATGCTTCTTTTCTCTTCTCCTCCCTTGGATGAAGTAAACAGGGCCTCAATTCCTCATATGTTCTCCAACTCATCTCCCTTCGCCGTGGTGAGGCAAAATTAAATTTTCTCGGTCAAAAATTGCTGGGTCCTGGTGGAACTGGTGTTAGAACACTCTGACCATCTTCCCTTAACATCTCCCTTTGTGGGAGTATGGACCAAATTTCTTTTTGGCCTGTAGAAGGAAGGAACAGAACATATTTTTAATCTACCTCTTTAGATCTATTCACAGACTTTCCTACCTCTCACTCCTTCAACACACAGTTTAATTAATATCTCCATCACAATTCCCTTCATCTCTCTATCATTTAACAAGTAGTTATTTTAGCATCAAAGGTGTTCCAGTCTTGTATTGGCTTCTAGCAATATGCACCACCCCAAGGGATTCTCACTCAAGAGTGGATTTTCTGGCTTCTTAATTTTTGTTCCACCTCCTAACCCTTCTTTTTTCAATAACCTTCCATTTCCTGCTGACTGCCACCCACAATCGTGGCTTCATCTGGGACCTTGTTAACACCTGTAAAGCCTCCATCCTGACCTTGAAAGATCAATGATGGTAACCAGTAAACCACAGCATCTCTCATTTTCTTAATCCCTCATTGCCACCTTTGCAAGTTCAGGCTTAGTTTTTTCTGTCTGCTACTTTTCTAGTTAGTTTTGTCCTTTGACCCATTCTTCACAGTATTCTTAGGATCATCCCTCTGACTCCCTTGACACACACACACACCCCTTTTTTCCCCTTCAACTACTTTCTTGTAAATCTCTTTATAACTATTTATTGTACTTTCAGTGTCTTTAGACTCAAGTTGTTGAGGGAGAAAGAGAGACAGAGAGACAGAGAGAGAGAGAGAAAGTGACCTGCTGATAGTTTGCCTCCTCACAGAATAAAAAGCAGCATCCTCTGCTCTCAAACATGACCATTTATCTTTTCTTTCTGGTCGAGTCTTCCACTACACATCTTGTTTTCTGGCCACTTAAAAGGCTTCATTTCCCAGACAAGTCATTCTGCTGCTTTACCCTCTGCCTCCAGCTTCTGTCTTTTCTTTGTTCACCTGCCAGAATTCCCCTCATCTTTCACCTCTCAAGTTAACAACCTCTCTTGTGAAATCTGAACTTTTTTTTCTCTTGGACTCAGGCAGAGAAACTCCTTCTGGGCTCTGATAATTTCAAGTGCATACTTAATTTATACAACATTACTGTATGGTCTCAAAATGCCAGAAGTTTAGAGCACTAAACATTAGAGGCACAGTGTATAAGAGCATGGTATTCTAGAAATTTATGGGGATTTGGGAAACATTGCAAATGATATAAGCTAGCAGCTTTAGAGTTCTGGAATGTGAGTCATGTGAAACTCACCAAAATTGCTAAATAACAAGAAAAATGAAAGATGGCAGACAAAAATGCACATTTGTTCATTTATCTTTTTTTTATATTCACTTTATTTATTTATTCCCTTTTGTTGCCCTTGATGTTTTATTGTTGTAGTTATTATTGTTGTTGTCGTTGTTGGATAGGACAGAGAGAAATGGAGAGAGGAGGGGAAGACAGAGAGGGGGAGAGAAAGACAGACACCTGCAGACCTGCTTCACTGCCTGTGAAGCGACTCCCCTGCAGGTGGGGAGCCGGGGTTAGAACCGGGATCCCTATACCGGTCCTTGTGCTTTGCGCCACCTGCGCTTAACCCGCTGCGCTACAGCCCGACTCCCCATTTATTTTTTTAAAATCTTTTTTTTTTCACATAAACAACAGTGGGCATATGGGAGTTAAAATGGAAATCTCAAACAATATTAGAAATGTGTGTGAAAAATTAAAACAGAGAAAGAAAACACTCATGTTTGTGGGAATATAGAGAAACTGGGGGCTTAAAATCATAGACATGCAACCAGAGAGTAAGATTTGGGTTCAAAAAGATGATTGGTTGTGCAGCTGTGCTGGTCAGTCTAATTATCTATGTCCATCTCCCAACAGAAGAACTGCCTGTAATTTGTAGTATGTCAAATAGCTAAGCTGTTTTTAGTGGTAACCGAGTAGAAGCTGATAGCACTTCTGCTGAGAATCAAACATAACATGCTGGGTCATTTTCACCAATTGGACAAGAAATCTAAGGATCCTGGTTCCGGCCCACAGCTCCCCACCTGCAGGGGAGTTGCTTCACGGCCGTGAAGCGGGTCTGCAAGTAGGGATCTGGGCGATAGAACCATAATCCTTACGCCGGTCCTTGTGCCAGTCCTTGTGCTTTGTGCCACGTGCACCTAACCCGCTGAGCTACCGCCTAACTCCCAGATTAGAGGTTTCTTTCCTTCTCTATAAAACAGCTTGAAAGCAGAAGTACACTAAAGTTTGCAGTGAGTACCCCCCAACACTTCCTCTCCACTATTCCAAGCTTTGGGTCCATGATTGCTCAACAACTTGTTTGGCTTCGTATGTTAACTCTCTTTTCAGTCACCAGGTTCCAGATGCCACCAGGATGCTGGCCAGGCTTCCCTAGATTGAAGACCCCACCAATGTGTCCTGGAGCTCAGCTTCCCCAGAGACACACCCTACTAGGGAAAGAGAGAGGCAGACTGGGAGTATGGACCGACCAGTCAATGCCCATGTTCAGCAGGGAAGCAATTACAGAAGCCAGACCTTCCACCTTCTGCAACCCACAATGACCCTGGGTCCATGCTCCCAGAGGGATAGAGAATGGGAAAGCTATCAGGGGAGGGGATGGGATATGGAGACTGGGTGGTGGGAATTGTGTGGAATTGTACCCCTCCTACCCTATGGTTTTGTTAATTAATACTTTCTTAAAAAAAAAAAAAAGCCTGCAGCATAAATTCAGGCATAAATTATCAAGCAAGGGGAAGACCAACTGGATTAATGTTAAAGAAGTCTTCACAGGGCTGAGTGGTAGCACCACAGGTTAAGAGCAGATCATCATACTGAACTCAAGGATCTAGGTTCAAGACCCTGGCTCCCCATCTGCAGAAAGGATATTTCACGAATTGTGAAGCAGGTCTACAGGTTTCTCTATTTCTCTCGCTTCCTTTCTGTCTCCCACTCCTCTCTTAATTTTTCTCTGTCCTGTCAAATAAAATGGAAAAAAAAAATAGCTGCGAGGAACAGTGGATTTTTAGTGTAGGCCAGAGATAACACTGGAGGCCAAACAAAACCAAAAATAAAACAAACTTTGTATTCCTCTACTTAAAACGTTTACTCAAATCAGAGGGCAGAGACTTCTAAGGACAGCATTGATCAACGTTCAGAGCCAGATGATTATATGAAATTCACTGAATTCAGCTTCAGAATACAGATTCATTTTAGAATCAAGCACTGGACACGTTTTTCATATTCTTGAACTTTCTAAATGCCCTTCACCTCTTCCTAAGAGGGGTAGGTCAGTGTCTAACATACAAAGCTTCAACTGTAGTATTTAATCAATCAAAAGTCTTTTTTGTTTTTTCAGTTATACTATTATATTATAACTATATCTCATAGTTATACTATTACATTATAACTGTATCTCATCAGAGATAAAAATAGATGACATGTATATTGCTACTTTTGGGTCCAGACTTCTGATTAGTGTATTACTTTTTGGTAACCATCCTCTGGGGTATGCAGATCTGATTAGATCAGCTATTACCCTAAAGTACATCTAAAAATTAATATGTAGTTGAAACTCACAATACATTTTTTTTTTAGGTCAAAGAATCTCAAATTGTATCAGGTTTGTCTCTGTCTTGCTCATTACTTACTATAAATCATTGAGTTGAAAATACAAGGATCAAGAGTCAGGTGGTAGCGTAAAAGGTTAACCGCACGTGGCACAACGCACAAGAACCTGCTAAGGATCCCGGTTCGAGCCCCCAGCTCCCCACCTGCAGGGGAGTCGCCTCACAGGCGGTGAAGCAGGTCTGCAGGTGTCTTTATCTCCCCCTATCATCCCCTTCTCTCTACATTTCTCTTTGTCCAGTACAATAACAACAACAATAATAACTACAACAACAATGAAAAACAAGGGCAACAAAAGGGAAAATAAATAAATAAATAAATAAATAAATAAAAAATTAAAAAAACAAAATCAAGACTGTTGTTAAAAATTCGGTGGCTCCGTCTGCCGGGCTAGCTTCACGGGTGGGTAACAGAGACGTGGAGACAATGGCTGGGCAGGGAAGCTGTATTTATTTATTCAGGAACAACGATTCATAAACTAAACCAAACTGATCACCAAACAGAACTCTGCTGCCTCTTTCCCCATGGCGGCGGCGCCAGCACTCTCTCTTACTCTGTAACTCAGGAACCCTCTAATTCCCGAACTCTTGAACTCTGGAACTCTTCAACTCTCCCACTGTGGAACTCTCTAACTCAGGCGGGGTTCCTAGGGGCGGAGCCAAGCTGGCCTGTGAAACTAACTGGACTGATCCAATTCTCTTGGTGGGGGAGAACTACCCAATGTAAAGCATACAACACAAAACAAAAGAAAAATAAATACAAGGATCATTTGGTGGTGCACCTGGTTGAGTTTACATATTAGAATGTGCAAGGGCCCAGGTTCAAGCTCTCAGTCCCCATCGACAGAGGGGACACTTCATGAGCTGTCTTTCCCTCTCTTTCCTTCTCTTTGTCTCTCTTCCCTTTCAATTTCTCTCTTCCTCTATTTATGCCAAATACATACTTTAAAAAAGAAAATACATGAAACCATGGGAAGGACTCTCAATTATCCATACTGTTTTAGGGACCTACCCTATGGATGCACGACAAATTACATCAACACCACTGAAAATAGGATACACAATGCCGCGGCTCAGAACTTAGAGAAGGGCTCATGTGTGTTGGTTCCCTCACTTTCTGCTATGATGTAGGTGGCTCTGACGTCTCACGCTGGTTTATGGACTTCTTTGTGTGCTTCTGGTTGATTGTCAGCACATCTAATAACAAGTAAGGATAACAAAGAAGCAGTGATCAGCAGCACTGCTGACCTGTGGCCAGATGGCAGTCATCTAGTTAAGGATTTCCAGAGGGAGGCAAGCATAACCAAGAGTTCTAAGAGGCAGTTCAATAAGCATTGGGAAAGGTGGTAGTAGCATTCAAGCAATGAGAAAAAGAAAAGTCAAGGGGCCAAGTGGTGGCACATCTGGTTGAACACACATTTTACAGTGCTCAAGGACCCAGGTTCAATCCCCTTGCCCCCATCTGTAGGGGGAAAGCTTCACAAGTGGGGAAGCAGTGCTGCAGGTGTCTCTCTGTCTCTCTCCCTCTCTATCTCCCTCTTCCTTCTCAATTTCTGACGGTCTCTATCCAGTAAAGAAAGATTTAAAAAATGAAAAAAAAAAAGAAAGAAAAAGGAACCGTCTATGCAAAGTGAACTAAGTTAGGAAGTGAAATGCAATTACTTTGATAGTTTCACATTTCGAAAATAAGAATCAAAGCAAAAGGTCAGGGGAAGAAGGGCAGACAAAAATTAACCTCTTAGACTCTGTGACAAAGTGAGACTTGAGCACAGAAGTAGTGACAGATTTAATTCTAGCACCTTTTCAGCTATAGGTCCTTTGTTTTCAACGAAATGTCATTTCTCTGATGAAGTCAAAAATGGGATTGTTGTATTATGGTCAATGTTAAAGACTTTAAGTAATATTAAATTTATTCATTTATTCATTTATGCATTGGCTAGAAATAGCCAGAGATTGAGAGGGAAGTGAGGAGATAGAGAGGCAAAGAGATATCTGCAGTACAGCTTCACCACTTCTAAAGCTTCCCCTCTGCAGCTTCTTCTTCTTCTTCTAGCGTTTGCCCTTCTTCCGTAGCCAGTCAACAGCATCAGGTTGAGCCTGATGTAAAGTTTCGAGACCTCCTTTGAATCTGGAGAGGTGGCAGTCCTTGACTATGTGGGTCATAGTCTGTCTGGAGCCGCAGGGGCAGTTCGGGTCGTCTCTGGCTCCCCAGCGATAGAACATAGCGGCGCACTGGCCATGGCCTGTTCGATAGCGATTGAGGAGGGCCCAATCATAACGTGCTAGGTCAAAGCCGGGTTGACGCTTGCAGGGGTCTGTGATGAGGTGTTTGTTCTTTACATCACCTGACTGCCAACTCTGTTTCCAAGCGGCTGAAGACTGGGCTCTCAACCAGGTGGCCACCACCCAGGCTCTAAACACAATTTTTATAAGTCACTATGTCAGTTGACCATTGGCTTATAATAATATACATTATTGGAAGTGCACCTTCATCCTTCTGTGTGTATAAGGCTTAGTCAACCTGTCACTAATATTTGAGTGCCGTTTCACTTCTAAAATAGCATTCTAGTCTTTACTCCTCATTTTATTTGCTTGTCCTCCAATAATTACAATCTGTTTCACTCTGGCATAAAGTCTAAGAGTTAGTTATCCTTTACCCTCCCTCTGACCATTTGCTCTTGATTACTGTTTTCTAAGTGTAAGTGACACCATTCAGTGCTTACATTTGACTTTCCTGACATGTTTCACTTAGGGTAGTTTTTTTCTCTCTTATGATTTAAATGCTAATAACATGTTTTCCAGGTGAATGTGTAAAGCCTTGACTTTACAGTTCTTTTTCACAATTCTGGATACCAAGAAACAGTATATACAAAATGCTAAAAAAAAAAAAAAAGTGTGGTCCAGAAAGTTGCACAGTGGATAGAGTACTGGAGTCTCAAGCATGAGGTTTTGAGTTCGGTCCTCGGCAACACATGTACCAGAGTGATGTCTGGTTCTACCCCTCCTCACTTTCTCATAAATAAATATGATATTTAAAAAATGCTAAAAAAAAGAAATAATTGTGAAACATAATAATCAAAGGATTTCTTGTTTGGTCAAATAATCATTTAAAAAGATTTGTCTATTTTTATGTGAGATGATGAGAGAGCAATGGATAAGATCTGAGATACCATGGCTAGAAGGCATGCACTCTACCTGCGGAGCCACCTCTCAAGGGCCTCAAATTAATTTATTTTATTATTTTATTTTTTTGCCTCCTTTTATTTATCATTGCCAGAGCTTGGTGCCTGCACTAGGAATCCACAGATCCTGGTGGCCATTTTTTTTCTTGTTTTCTTTTTATAGAATAGGGCAGAGACGGGAGTTGGGCGGTAGCGCAGCGGTTAAGCGCAGGTGGCGCAAAGCACAAGGACCGGCATAAGGGTCTCAGTTCAAGCCTCTGGCTCCCCACCTGCAGGGGAGTCGCTTCACAAGCGATGAAGCAGGTCTGCAGGTGTCTATCTTTCTCTCTCCCTGTCTCCCCCTCCTCTCTCCATTTCTCTCTGTCCTATCCAACAACGATGACATCAACAACAACAACAATAATGACTACAACAATAATACAACTAGGGCAAAAACAAAGGGAAAATAAATAAATAAATATTAAAAAAAAGAATAGGGCAGAGAGAAATGGAGAGAGGAAGGGAAGATAGAGAGGGGGAGAGAAAGACAGACACCTGCAGGGGCTCAAACCAGGATCCTTGTGTGGGTCCCTGTGTTTCACACTATGTGTGTTTAACCCTGTGTGCTAACACCCAGTCCCCAAGTTAATTTTATTTAATAAAATAAAAGGATGGTTTTGTGTACCGTGTTTATATGATTCCATAAAAAATGGTTTAGAAGTTGCTTCAGTCAAACAAGAGACGGAAATATAGCATAGTGGTCATGCAAAGTAATTCTCATAGCTTTGGCTCAGAAGTCACAGGTTAAATCCTTAGTGCCACCATTCAACAGAGCTGAGCAGTGCTCCCTTAAATCAGACAACAAACCAACCAGCCAAACAAACAAACACAAATGTAATATGTGGAAAGCCAGGAGTAGTTGTTTCAACTAGGGAACTCGGTATTCAGAGGCTCAGGATATTTTTAGTAGAAAGAGAAGTTGATTGGTTGAGAATAAAATAGGGGTCAGGCAGTGGCACACCTGGTTAAGTGCTCACATTACAGTGCACAAGGGCACAGGTTCAAGCTCCCCGTCCCCACCTGCAAGAGGGGGAAGTTTCATGAGTGGTGAAGTGTTGGGAAATTGTGCAGATGTGGTCGAACGTGGCAGTGCCAACAAACCACCCAATTTCCATGCTAGTATTATTATCTACATTGCAATCTTCGGCTTTGTCTTATAAATGATTAAAGGTCTCCTTCCTGGGTCCCCACAGGGTGTTGCTGGCTCCAGTCAAGGGTTGCTAGGGAACCCCCTAACATTTCCAGCCCCTCCCACTTATGGTATTATAAAAGCCACTTCCTTTTCTGGTTTCTCTCTCTTCTGCATCCAGACATACAGGGGGAGGCAGACTCCGGCCACTGCAGCTGGCTCCACTTGGCTTAACGCACTACACTCACTCCAGGAGCTTGGTTTCTGGATCATCTCTCCCGCCTGTGACGCTGGCCAGGCAGTGAAGCAGGAACACAGGTGTCTCTATGTCTCTCTCTTCTCTCTTCTTCTCTCTCAGTTTCTCTCTGTCTCTATCCAACAGTAAAAATCAAATAAAATAAAAAGTGAGAGAGACTCAAATAGACCACATCTACAGAAGGATGTGGGAAGCACAGCAAAATATAACATGGCATAGAGAGTGTTGAACTCTCTTTGTGTCCCGACCTGAATTTTTAATGATGAGGCTAATTTGCACAATGAAAGGAACCCACCGCCATCTACTTTAACTCTTTCTCCATGGACTTGTTTTATCTTCCCAACTGCACAGCAATATGTGAATTTATCTTCTTAGTGACAACTGGAGGGAAGGTATCTTGTGAAAGTAAAGAAGCACAGTCAATCCTTTGATGAATGTTAATTTATTGACACAGACTCTCAGAAACTAAGATAGCACATACAATTTTTTGTTTATTATTATCTTTATTTATTAGATAGAGACAACCAGAAATCAAGAGGGAGGGGGGTGATAGAGAAGGAGACAGAGAGACACCTGCAGCCCTGCTTCACCACTTGTAAAGCTTTCCCCCTGCAGGTGAGGACTGGGGGCTTGAACCTGGGTCCTTGTGCATTGTAATATATGCTCTCAAACAGGTGTGCCACCACCCGGCCCCGATATCATATACAGTTTGCTTGGTATTGGGATCTGGTGGCTTTACCAAGAGAAGCTGAGTACCAGGGGGATAGATCTTCCTTGGTCAGCCTTAAATATATGCAACATAGACTTGCCTGAATGTATAATATATTGTTATTAAGTTGTTCTGATGATTAACCAACATGCAATCACCTTTAACATTATCCTAGAGACTTGAACCATGAGCAAACCAGGCAAAATTCATATAAATACAATGCCCATCATGAATGTAGTCAGATATAAACATGTGAGGCATGGAAGAAATACTCAGAGAAGGATACAGTGTCATAGCAGTTTGACCAGGGGGTATACACTGAATTAAAAAATAAAGACCAGGGAAAATATTCCCAACAAAAAATTAATAACACTTACATTTCTTTGTTGGTTTATTTTTGTTTGTTTGCTGTCTTTTTCTGGACCCAAGCTTACTTTCTCAGACAGATAGATAGAGAAACAGAGACAAAGAGAGCTTGGGTTGATAAACTACAGCAGAGAAACTTCCCCAGTGCTATGGTACTTCTATGTGGTGTGTGTGTGTATGTGTGTGTGTGTGTGTGTGTGTGTGTGTGTGTGTGTGTGTGTGTGTGTGTGTGTTTGTGGGAGGAGGTGGGTTTCAAAACTGAGTCTTGTGCATGGCAAACTGGGTGCACTCACAGTTTAGCTATCTTGTCAGCCCAGAACACAGAAAACACACACACACAGGCTCATGCACAGGCGCACACACACACACACACACACACACACACACACACACACACACCCCTAGCTTGAAAGCCCATTCCTATCTCAATGAAACTTCAAGGGATTTGTCAGCCAGATACATCATACAAAGTAATCTGGAGTATAACAGACATTGCTTCAACTTCAACAACTGGACTCTGATCACATCAAAATCTTCCATAATAATCACATTTGCTGAAATGGTCATTTTTGGGGGGACTCAAATAGAGAATGTGATTGTTCGCATGACATTCATGTGACAGCTCTAAAAGGGACATTTTGTCAGCAAGTGAACTCTGAAGTGCTGTAGCAATAAGTGAATCTGGGAAAAGAGTGGATGGGAGTGCTTTGCAGTGTTCTTGCAAGCCTTTTCTGTACGTTTGAATGCATTCCCAAATAAACGTCTAAAAGGATTACCAGCAGAAAATCGCCATGCCACTGTGCTAGGTTAATACTTCTTTCTTTATCTGCATTATTTCTGAAAGCTAACAAAGCATCCTGATGTCTTGCTAAAAATGTCCCTTAATTATACAGACTGTAGTATTAACTGTGGACACTCAATTTAAAAGACCTAGAGAAATGCCTAATTCTAGATACTGAAAATTGTCCTCATAAAATGTGAAATTTCATTAAATCATAGAGATATTTGATGGCTGTGAGCTAAATATTCATCCTCTTTTAATAGACTTAATACCCTTCTTATGCCTTACTATCTACCTACATTAAGGAGAACTATGAATACCCACACCTCACGTTTTTTATTTTATCATGGGCATTGTTATCATAGAGAAAATAATTACAAGATTGACAGAAGTGATCATTCTAAATTATATGTTTGCAGTGAGTTTTAGAGATGATGTCTATATAAGGAACTGAAAACAATAAGCTGTTATTGACTTAGAATTTTTGTAGAAGTTTCCCGTTAAATACAGGTTCTTCTAAATACCTGAACAGAAGGTGTTCCAATTAAGAAAACCGTGCTTTATTGGCTAGGGTAGATATTTTTCTTACTGCTTTCTTCCCTCCCCTTCCTTCCTACTTACTCTTGAGACCTTAATAGCAACAGAAGACTAAAATTCATCTGCACTCCACTTAATATGTGTAACCAGCTGTGATTTTATTTTTTGATGCTGCCACTTGAAAAAAAAAGGTTTTTTTTTCTTGAGCTATAGGTGTTAATTGGTATCTTTCTATCTTGCTAATTAAGTTCTAGCAACACCTTCTCCCTCTTCCTCGTTTGCATTTAATGAGCTCCCTTGTTGTATTAATTTTTTAGATAATTAGATAAAACAAGAAAAAAATAAGATTTTTTTTCTTTTTTTAAGGAATGCTTTGGAAAGTATTCCATAAGTATTCAAAGACAGATAGGAATGTATACATTCCAAGAAAAATCACCAGCTCAGGAAAAACTATACTTACTTTCGGCCTGTACACTGATACTGATATTTTATATAATGTGATCATGAGGGCATATGCAAAAAAAATAGGAAAAAAAAGATCCATTCAAAAGCTTAGGCAGCAACAATTATTTTTGTGTAAGCAAAACAATCACATATGGTACAACATGATGCTCATACCAGAAACCTTTGCAATATTTAAACACAACAAACAAATTTACTAGTTAAGCAATGTGCCCTCTGGATTCTAATTATCATTTTTATTTGCATGTTCATTTTCTTTCTCATTTTTAAGTTATTGCCTAGGCAATATTGACAGCTTTCCTGATGACTGTGATGGCAACATTTCTTTGGCCAACAGTGAATGGGAAGATTATTTGCCGGACTAGCTTGGCGGGTGGGAGACAGACGACCAGGGACTAATGACTGAGTGGTACGCAGTTCAGTCTTTATTCATGTGGAACGCAGACAATCTAAGCTATCTCTAATCACAGTCCTGTCCTTATATATACTCACCAAGTAGGGTGGAACAGGATGTGACATAGAGAGGGTGGAGCAAAAAAATACTGGTGGAAATCAGGGTGTACTAGGAGAGGGGGCAGAGCAAAAAGACATCATGAACCAGTGGGGATTAAACTAATGCCCTGCAGGCAGGGCGGTGCTTAGTTAACAGTGGTTATGTAAATAGAATGCAGTGTTAAGGGGGGGGGGGGTTAAATCAATGAAGCAGAAGGGGTTTTAGAAGCAGAATTAGAAGCAGAACAACAATATTGATCTGGACTGAGACTGGCCATTGCTTTATAGCATAATGCTTCCTGTTCATATGCAGGTATGAGTTATTGGAAGTCATTTTGAATGAGCACATCCAAGCATAATGGACCCCATTCTCCTATTCCAACTTCTGCAGGATCAAAGCTGATAGATTTCTAACATGTCTAGCCTAAGTGATTTTAGTAAACCCAATGATATATTTCATTACCCCATTTTTATGGTTGCTTAACCATTGGATATCATCATTTTACTGGCATAGGCTAGATACTTTGGAAATAATTTTCTTTACATTTCAGGGCTGGTTACTTAACTCAGTGATAGAGTAGAGGATTTGAATATATGAAGTCCTAAGTTCAATTCAAAATACCACATATGACAAGATTGAGCTAGTGCTCTGATTTCTCTCATTAATAATAATAATAAGTGGGGAGTTGGGCGGTGGCACAGCAGGTTAAGCACATGTGGTGCAAAGTGCAAGGACCGGCATAAGGATCCCAGTTCGAGCCCTGGCTCCCCACCTGCAGGGGAGTCACTTCACAAGAGATGAAGCAGGACTGCAGGTGTCTGTCTTTCTATCTCCCTCCTGTCTTCCCCTACTCTCTCCATTTCTCTCTGACTTATCCAACAATGACATCAATAACCACAACAATGTTAAACAAGGGCAACAAAAGTGAAAATAAATAAATATTAAAAAAAGAGAAAAAAGTGTTCACAAAACAATTCAACTAGAACAAATAAACATCTGCCAAACCACAAAGTAAAACAAACACCCCAAAATCACAATATCCTTGAGTATGAATACTATTTATAAAACCAATCAAAACGAAATTCTGTTTGGTGCAAACAAAAGATATATTAGGTCTGAAAAAAATCATAGTAAAAATGCTCTTGTTGGCATTGTGAGAAATATAATAATTGAAATGATTCCCTCTTACTGCAAGTTTTAGTAGTATTTCATGCCTTAATTATAATTAGAACTTTTTATTAATGATTTTAAAAAAATTATAAAATAACAGGGATACAGTTTTATACCATTCCACTAGAGTTCTGCAGCATATCCCTTCCATTGGAAACTAGAGTGATTCTCCCTAGGAAATAGATATGGGTTGGCTATTATTTCTATAACTATGTATATATTTTCCTATAGTTTTGTCTTCTCTTCCATTTTAATTCATATTACATCTATTACTACTTCTGAATGTGTTTCCTTTTTTTTCCTTTACTCTCTCTGGTCCTGCTGGAATTGAGTTTTAGAGTCCTTTAGTCATCTTCCCCTAACATTTCTCCCCTTTTAGGAGTATACAAAAAATATTTTGGGAGTGTAGAAGGCAGGAGGTCTGGGTTCTGTCTTTGCTTTTCCACTGGACATGGGAGTTGGCATGTGCATCCGTACTCCCAATCTATTTCTGTCTTTCCCTGGTGGGATAGGTTTCTGGCGATATGAGGTTCCTGGGCACATACATGAGGTCATCTGTCCATGAAATTCAGATTAGAATCAACATAGCATCTGCAACTTTATGTCTGAAAGGCAGTAAGTTATGAGGAAGGGCAAACTGATTAACAGATAGGAACCAGAATGCAGGAATAAAGCAGGTGAGAATAGGGACTTTAGGGTAGTAAGATGCTAGGAAGTTTATATTAGGTATATCCCTTGGGGCCCATGATTTTAGTGACTTTTGCCTGAGCTTGATAACTTTGAGGTGGATTAAAAAATATTGTCTGGGAAGGTGGTTCAGAATGGTTGGGGTTAGGGATAGAAAGCTTGATTAGAGCAGACAGTAGCTCCTAAACATGAAGAAGATATGTAAATACCGTTAACTGCTTAGCACATCAATCTGACCCAGGGTCCATGTATCAATTAGTATATATTTTTATGTTGCTTTGTTTTTCCTTTATTTGGGATATTAATAGTTTAGAGTGACAGTAAAATACAGTAGTTGGTTCATGTGTAGCACTTTTCAGTTTTCCACATAACACTCTAATCCCCCATCTTGGTCCTCCACCACGTTCCAGGACTTGAATATCCCTCCCACTCCCACCCCAGAGTCCTTTACGTTGGTGCAATACACCCAGACTTAGCACACTTTTATAGAAAGCGCAGTGTGACTGACAGTACCATTGACAGTACTGTCAATGTCTCCCAAGCTTCCAGATTACCCACGTTGAATCCATACTTAGCTTTAAGATAGAAACAGGTCTTTGGAAAGGTTGTGAGCTTGAAAGCAGGGTTGCAATTTTCTGATTCATCTTTGATGGAACACACGGGAGAATGAACTATTTTTAGGGTCACCTGTAGGCTCAGCATTAGCAGAGAGAACTTCTCCAACGGAGTTCAAGTAGAGAGAACAAGTCACTGGGAGAACAACTGAAAACTTGCATTGCCTTTGGTTTTGTTCTGCCCCAAATGCTAACTAAACGTCCCTTGGGAACTCTTATAAGTATAAAGGGAGAAGAGAAGACTCAGGAAAGCAATTGGTGCCACAGATAGCATAGCTTCAAGGAGATTGTTTGCAGAAAATATCCTTCCCATGTGTAGACGTGGCCTTTGAAGCGAAGAATTATAACAGGAAATTAAGAGAAGGTTGGTGCAGCCTCATAAACAAGTACAAAATTGTGTCAGCACACCCAAATATTTCACTCCACAGCCCTTCCCTGAGGAGGTTCACAGGTGGTACAGTAAATGAAATCAGCAATCCTTCCTACATGCCTAGCATCCCTGATTACTTTGGTTCAGCCAACTATTAGTTATTTGTAAGTTGGGGCATAAATACTAACAGTGGTTGAATATTTATACACACCTTGAGAACTGACCTTCATCAATTTGTCTACACAGGGGGCATATGTCTCTGGAGGTTAGGGTGGGTAATATTTACTCCAGAAGCCCTTAAAGCAGTCCCTTGTTTATATCTGAATAGTTTATTTATTTATATTATTGCCAGGTTTATTGATGGGGCTTGGTGCTAGCACTACAAATTTGTGGCTCCTGGTGGTCATTTTTCCTTTTTTTTTTTTTTACTGTCTACTTCATTTGACAGAACAGAAATAAATTGAGGGGGCAGGAGAGAGAGAAAGACACAGACACTTGTATACCAGCTTCACTGCTGATGAAACACCTTCCCTGAAGGTGGGGAGTGGGACCCCAGTATACATATTCTTTGTTAAGGAGGTCCTGGAAGCTTCATAGTTGTTGAATACATCCTGAAATTTTATTGTGTTCTCTCTTTTTACAATTAAATATAAGATGAAAAGCCTGCTTTTAATATTTTACAAATGGGAATGTTACAAGCCCATTCTAGAAGACATCTCTCACTAAATTTTTATCCAGACATAATATTTTTATGTGCTATCTTGTAGTGAGTCTCTCTTTAGAACATATCAAACATTTTTTTTTTTTTGGTCATTGCAGAAGAACACTAGGAGATTTCTTTGTCTTGCATTCAACAATAAAATTAACTAGTTCTTGAATTTACCCTGTCATTTGAGAACCCTTGTTACTGTAATTTGAACAAAAGGAAGTGTTCAGAGACTAAACAAACATAAGAATTAACAAAGAAAAGAATCTCATCATTGTGCAATTTCTTCCCTGAATTTTAGTTTTACACTGAATTCAAGGAAAACTCAACCAATGTCAAAGATTCAGGGAGTGAAGAAAAAGATATCACTCAAAGAAGTCAATTTGACAGTTCTTTGTATGTTTTCTTTTTCTTTTTTTTGGGGGGGGGCTTAATGGGGAGGGGGGGATAAGGCTGTCTTTTGTTATCCTTTTGCATATAGACTAATTAGAGAGATTTTCCAGAGTAAAATAACTCAAGAACATGTCCTCAAATCAGGCAGTGTGTCTTAAAATTCCATTCCATTCTCAGATATCTATCATTCCTCATGGGATTTTCCCAGGCTAAATCTCTAAATGTTTGTTTCTTTGTTTGTTTTGTTTTGTTTTTTCTGATGCAGCTGCTGAATTACATCAGGAAGACGCCTTGGTTTTGATGAGTCTTCCATGAAGTAACTTTACATTTTTTGTAATATTTAAATGTGACCAGAAGGGATTCCATTCAGTAGACCTGCCAGTAACTTCTAGAATGATCTTGGGGAATTGTAAGTGGTTTCTGGGTTGTTACCATGTAGGAATTACACCAGCAAATCCTTACCTATTTACACTGGTCCTTTCCATTTGGTAGAGCTCTTCCACCCCAAGTCCTCATTTACTCAGTGATAAATGTGTATTAGTCACATAAAAGGGTCTTCTTTTTTGCATTTCTTATCTAGTACTTTATACAAGGTGTAAAGAACTGATAATAAATAGATAACTTACTGCTTTCTTACATACAGCTATTCAAATAAGGTCCTCAAGTATAACACTTGGGATTCTTAAAACTAACCAGTTGATTTAGTCAAAGAAGATATTTTCTAAAGTTATGAACTACTTAAATACCCTTGGAAAATGTCCATGTAATTACCTAATGTATTTAGATCATCTGTAGTAATGCTATTAAAATAAAATTGGGGAAATATCAAGAGCTTAATCCAATCACCTAGCAAGCCTAGGCTTTTAGGATGCCTGTCTCCTACTTGCTAAAAGAAATATTAACATTTTATACCTAATTTTCATTTTAATATTTATTTATTTATTCCCTTTTGTTGATCTTGTTGTTTTACTGTTGTAGTTCTTATTGTTGTCTTTGTTGTTGGATAGGACAGAGAGAAATAGTGAAGGAAGGGGGAGGCAGAGGGAGGTAGAAAAGTAGACACCTGCAGACCTGCTTCACCGCTTTTGAGGTGACTCCCCTGCAGGTGGGGAGCCAGGGGCTGGTACTGGGATCCCTATGCTGGGTCCTTGCGCTTAGTGCCACCTGTGCTTAATCTGCTGTGCTGCCGCCAGACTCCCCTTTAATTTTCAGTTTTAATATGAAAAGTTAGCTTTTTTGAATCTCATTTGTCAAAGTTGAACAATACAATGGTCAAAAGGAGCCAGGATGCCTTGTGGGCGAGATGTCAAGACAGACTCTTGAAAACAAAATAGCCGGGCTGGATGGTGGCACACCTGGTTCAACACATGTTACAATGCTCTAGGATCCAGGTTCAAATCCCACGTCAGCATCTGCAGGGGGATAGCTTTGTAAATGGTGAAGTAGTGCTAAAGGTGTCTCTCTCTCTCTCTCCCTCTATTCCTCCTATGCTCTCGGTTTCTGGCTGTCCCTATCCAAATAAAAAATAATTTTAAATAATAATAATAACAAGAAGAAGAAGAAGAAGAAGGAGAAGGAGAAGGAGAAGGAGAAGGAGAAGGAGAAGGAGAAGGAGAAGGAGAAGGAGAAGGCGAAGGCGAAGGAGAAGAAGAAAGGAGAATAGCCTTGGGAAATTCCATGGAGAAAACGAAAGTGTTGGCTAACTTCTTTTCTCCGTGGGATGTAATGTTGACACTCAGATCAAGAGGTCTGAATTTGGACTATTCCAGAGGAGAAAGTACGGTCTCACAGTGACTCTAGAATGCTTAATCAAAGAAGCACGACAGGACAAGTGGCTAGTGTCTTGAAAGAAAGTGAAATTAGAGGGTCAGTTAGGTCAACATGAGAGGCCTGGGCTGTGGCACACCCCGCTAAGCACACATAGTATTATGAAAGGACCTACAAAGGATCCCGGTTCGAACCCCTGGATATCCATCTGCAGGAGGGAGATTTCACAAGCAATGAAACAGACCTGCAGGTGTCTTCCTCTCTCCCTTTCTCTTCCCTTCTCTATTTCCCCCTACTTTCTCAATTTCTCTCTGTCCTATCCAATAAAATGAAAAAGGAAAATCAAATGGCTACCAGGTGCAGTGGATTTATAATATCAGTACTGAGCCACAGCAGTAACCTTGGTGGCAAATAAAATAAAATAAAGTAAAATAAAATGTGCAAAGCTTGCATGTCTAAACCTTCAGTGGCCAAAGGACAGTCCCTGATCCCACCTTCTGTCAGGGGCAAGCATTGCTATGGACTCTTTCATAAAATAAATGAAGCTGAAACAATGAAGAGACGTTAGGACTTGCAGTAGGTTGTGTCTTGATTACAACTGGCCAGATAGGAAAGTATTTTGCATACAGTGTGGAGCTGACATGGCGTATGAAAAACTGACCAAGGAGCATGTATACGAAAAAGGTCGTGAACTAATCAGGTAGAATCTATTTTTCTTATGAAAACAAACAATGGATCTGAGATAGGCAGGCGAGGATTGGTTTCTCAACTTCTTTCACTAAATCTTTTTTTGAAAATTATCTTGTAGGGGCTGGGCAGTGGTGCAGGTGATTGAGCACACATGTTATCATGCATAAGAACCTGGGTTCAAGCCCCTAGGAGGGGGCTTCTCTAGCGGTAAAATTGTACTGTAGGTGTTTCTCTTTTTCCCCTTCTCTATCTCCTATTCCTTCATCTCTATTTCTCTCTGCAGTATTAAAAAAATTAAATTCATGAAAGCAAAAGAATTCTTTTGTTTCTCTGTTGTAAATACTAGAAATAATGAGGCATTCAGCTCCATACTTCTTAGATCTAGTGAGACCATCACATAGCTAGGATGACTGGGTTTCCAGCTGTGTGTGACAAAAAAAAATGTGTTATAAAAAAAAAAAACAACAACAACACTATGGGGCCTGGGTGTGGTGTACATGTTCCAGTGTGCAAGATCCCAGGTTTGAACCCCCAGTCTCCACCTGCAGGGGGAAAGCTTTGTAAATGCTGAAGCAATATTTCACATCTCCCTATCCTCCTTTCCCTCTTCAATTATTTCAGTCTCTATCCAGTAACAATTAATCAAATATTAAGAAAAAAGGTTTGAGAGAAGGAAGATGACCTTTGAAAAATAAGACAAAGAGATGAAATTAATATTTGGCAAACAATTGAAGAGGGCCCATTATAGTGGGCTATTTGAATGAGTCAAATACTCTTAGTTTTATGTGTTTTCTCTCTCTCCCTCTCTCTCTCCTTCTCCCTCTCTCTCTCTCTCTCTCTCTCTCTCGCAAAAGTGGTATGAAGAGCGAATTTGTGAAATGTAATCCAGAGCTCCCAGCTCTAACTCTTACTTCACCTAGGTTTGCTACAACAGGACTGCATCAAAATCCCTCACAAAGGCTCATGATCTCTTAATACTGCATTGCTTCTCCAGTCTGTGCTTGACTCCCAGCTAGAATCCGCTGAGCTCCTTCAGCTGGCAGGGCAGGTCTGCTTCAGGCTGCAAGTTGGCTGAGCTTATTTGCTTCTGTCTCTTTCTGAGACCCATGCAAAAGAATAGAAGCAACCCAACTTATAGTGTGTTCTTCTTTTTTTTTTTTAATTTTTTATTTAAGAAAGTATTAATAAACAAAAACATAAGGTAGGAGGGGTACAACTCCACACAATTCCCACCACCCAATCCCCATAACCCACCCCCTCCCATGATAGCTTTCCCATTCTCTATCCCTCTGGGAGCATGGACCCAGGGTCTTTGAGGGTTGCAGAAGGTAGAAGGTCTGGCTTCTGTAATTGCTTCCCCGCTGAACATGGGCGTTGACTGGTCGGTCCATACTCCCAGTCTGCCTCTCTCTTTCAACGATTGCCACCTCAACATGCTTCACCTCAGACTGTATCCAGAGACTTCACGTGTGGAATGACAACCCTTCAGCTTCATTACTCGGGTGAGACCTTTCCTTTTATAGTACACTCTAATTTCATCTCAGGTGGTTCACTTTCTAACAAAGTCCCATAACCTAGATATACACCAGTTTCTGTGAGAGAGAGCTTATGTGCACACGTATCCATAAACTACTGCAAAATATATACCTGAAAGCAGAAGTACACTAGAGTTTGCAGTGAGTACCTCCCTAACACTTCCTCTCCACTATTCCAAGCTTGGGATCCATGATTGCTCAACAAATTGTTTGGCTTCGTATATTAACTCTCTTTTCAATCACCAGGTTCCAGATGCCACCAGGATGCTGGCCAGGCTTCCCTGGATTGAAGACCCCACCAATGTGTCCTGGAGCTCAGCTTCCCCAGAAACCCACCTTACTATAGTGTGTTCTTCTAACACAGAGACAGAAGGCTGGGAGCAACCAACAACACCGACACCCTTGTCTAAATGGACAGAAAAGACTCAGGGAAGAACGTACCAGGCTTTAAGAGGTCATAGCAAAGCTGTTAACACAGAATCCAGTTACAGGGAATGGTATATCGGGCACTTGAGGACATTCATTGAAAATATTAAATGCAAAGCCCTACTGACAACCAAGCTCCCTCACGTTGGTTCCTGTGTTGCTTTGCTTTGTTTTTAGTTTTACCTGAAAGGTCATCACTGTATATTCTGTGTAATAATGGAGAAGAAAATTGCTTTAGGAATTTTGGTGATTTCAAAAAGCACAAAGGACTCCTTTTGCACTGTCTAAATCATGTCAGAATTTCTAGCTACCTGGAAAGATGCAGAATGGAATAAAAATTTAAGACCTTCAACTGAATTAGAAAAAAAGCACTTCCCTGCACTTTTCTCTGGAAAAACACTATAATGATTTCTTTATGTTTCCAGAGAGAATATCATCAAGGAAAAAAAAAAAAAGAAAAATTCCAAGTTAGCTCAGTGTCTCCATATAGGCCCAGGTAAGGGGACAGGTTTGTAAATACAAAGGAGGCTTTCAGTTAGTAGGTTTCTGATTTATAAAGTAAAGTGACTAAAATTAAAGAAAGGACTCACTGGTTCAGGCTCAGGTTTGGTCCCTAGTGCATGACTGAGTACCAGGAAGCCAGGGGAGCACTTCAGTACCTGACTTTCACCTGTCCCTCTCTCCCTATCTGAATGAAAAAAATAGACCAAGGACTAGTGAAATCATTCCTCTGAGATGTCTGGGGTCCCCAGCAATATGAAAATAAACAGACGGAGCTGGGTGTGGTCCAGCTGCTGGAGGGCACATGTTACAAAAATAAACAGATAAAAACCAAAGAGATCATTGATGTTAAAATTGGAGAGACGCAAAATAGCTCACTCTGCTAGTGTGCTGCTGTCACGTGCATGATTCAGGTTCAGGCTGCCCACCCTTTGAAGGAAGCTTCAGTGCTAGCATCTCTTTCACTAGCTCCCCTTTCCCTCTATAATCAAAAGAAGGAGGAGGAGGAGGAGGAGGAGGAGCAGCAGCAGGAAGAGGAGGAGGAGGAGGAGGAGAAGGAAGAGGAGGAGGAGGAGGAGAAGGAGGAGGAGGAGAAGGAGGAGGAGGAGGAGGAGGAGGAGGAGGAGGAGGAAGTAGGGGGGGAGGAGAATGGTGAAATAACTCAGTCCAAACATCTTTGACTAACTCTCATCCTTAGAAAAATGTAGTCATAATCATTTATCATCTGAGCAATGTGATCCATTAAATAGCTCCACTTAAAAAATAATAATAAAGTGGGTTACACAAAAAGAACAGAAAGTAGATAGGAGAGAAATATGCTACTTTCTTATCACCATGACATTACAATGAATAATTAAGAGACCTTTCCAGGAAGGGTTTAGTCAATTGTTCAGTGAGGATGTAGATACAGAATGGGTACTTGACTTCATCAACTTCTGACTTCTTTTTGTTTTCACCATATCTGAAATCAGAGGAAAATAATGAATTATCCACTTATATCTCCTCCCAGAAATGTCAAACCAAATTGTTATTTAACACTAATAT
Organism: Erinaceus europaeus; assembly: GCF_950295315.1. Taxonomy (NCBI): domain Eukaryota; kingdom Metazoa; phylum Chordata; class Mammalia; order Eulipotyphla; family Erinaceidae; genus Erinaceus; species Erinaceus europaeus. Next base: position 134,738,221 of record NC_080166.1, on the reverse strand, counting down.
TTTGTTCTTACTTTTGTAACTATACTGTTTATTAAAGTAAAAATTACCCTAGTAATTCCTAGTAATGGAATTACCCTTATTGACATGGATATTACACAGATATTTGCTTTTTTCTGCAATCACAAGAACCACTATTACCCTGATTATTTTCATATTGTCTTGTTCCCACCAGTAGAACACTAAAATAATGAGAAACAGAGTTCAGGAGAAATGGAATATTTTGTAGCTCTCTTGTGTAAATGCCTACCTCAGTCAGTACATGCTCAACTAGAAGAAATAATCTGTCAAATATTCTTACCCATCAAATAGAAATGATATTCCTTCTAGAGATTTTTGTATTAAGTGCATCCATTAATTTTATGCTGACAGCACAAGTCAGTCTCAATGTCACTGAACCCTGAATTACACAGCAGAGCACAGTCAAAAGCAACCAGCCAAACTTGGTTTTGCTATGTTGTCCATCAGCCTAGTGGCAAATGCAGCCATTGTCATGTAGGTTGTTTCTGCTGAGTCACCTGCTTTGCCTACTAAGGTTGAATCTCTCCATGCTCATGAATGACCGAAAACACCTTCTAGAATCTATAATTCTTTGGTTCATTCCCACATCTGGACTCAGAAAATTTCTGATTGTATGGCTTGGGTCATGTGTGACTTTGTGGAGCCATGACACTAATAGAAAGGGATAGACTGACTGAGTGTTAATCCCCAAAGAAGGAATTATTTCTCATAAAGATATCAAGTGGACAAGGCAGATTCTCAGAGAAAAAAAATATCTCATGCTGTGATAGAGAGATAGCCAGTAAGATTATCATGATAAGAAAACAGACCTGGGTCTGCAAGATAGCTCAGAGTTATACATAGCATAGGACCTTCATGCCTGAGACTCTAGAGGCCCCAGGTTTAATCCCCGGAATTATCATGAGCCAGATCTGAGAACCGCTCTGGTTCTTGACTCCCTTTTTCATATCTTATTTCTTATATAGATAAATTGATGCTTTTTTAAGTTGGTGAAATAATTTCAAGTTGAAACTGGATAACCCCCACTCTTTTTTTTTTTTCTTCTACTTGCTTCTGTGACTAAGAGGTTATCCCATAAATAACCCACTGGCAATGTAACCAAAGTCAAAGCTATATTAAAGCTAGCATTCTTTGATCCTTAGACCATAATGATTTTTAAAAATCTATTGGATTAACAATATATATATGATTTCTTGCTGTCACATTCCTCAGTAACCTAATATTTCTTGAGAGACAATTTTACTTTAGAAAGCATGGGTGTGAACAGTTCTGTTAGATATAGTCGCCAAACAAGTTTAATATCTTCACTAGTTTATGAAAGATGAATGTGGACCTTACATGCAAACAGGTGAAATGTTGTACAGCAGAGAGAAAATCATGTCAAGTCTTAAGTTTGTAATTATAATGCTTATTAAAGAAAAAGTGACCTTAGTAATTCCTAGTAATGGAATTACATTTATTGATATGGTCTGATTATCTTACACAGATATTTGCTTTTTTCTGCATTCATAAGAACCACTATTACTCTGATTATTTTCATATTGTCTTGTTTCTACCAGCAGAACTTTTTAAAAAATCCACACTTTTCTAAAGATCTGTGTGTACTTCTTGTGCTGTAAAGGTATAGATGAAGCAATTAGATCTTGAATGGTCTTACATTACCCAAATGGAAGTAGGATATAGTATATATTAAGTGACACTTAAAGGAGTACCATTCTTATTTCCATGTCTAAGAAAATTTGTCTTGGCAACTCTGTGGAGAGCACACAGAAATGGGAAATCCATCCTTAAGGTAAAATGATGGCTACTTTCAAATACTAAATGACAACTTTCCAACCAAGGAGACATGGAATTCCGAACAAGGAAGAAAGTGTAATTAGATACAGGTGCTTTTTTTAGTAGATACATTAGACCTAGAGAGAGGGAAAAAAAAAAGAGTTTAATGGATGATATATTAGAAACAGAAGAAAATTATCTGGTTTCCCTTTTTAGTTGCTGCTGAGAGTGGGGAATGTATTCCTACAACGAAGAAAGAAAGAAAGAAAAAAAAGAAATGGAATTGCTCATTAAAGAAAAACTCCTTAAAAGTTTCTGGATTATTTGGTCATGCATTAATGTGTCTAAATACTTGAGAAATGTGCAAGAAAAAATATAAAAATCCAATATATTACATGCATGATTGACCTTGTTCTTCAAGGAGCAAGTGCAAAATTTTAGTAAGTGGTTGTTTTAATTTTATATATATATATATATATATATATAGAGAGAGAGAGAGAGAGAGATGGATGGAGGGAGAGAAACTGAGGGATAAGGGGAAGGTAGAGAAAGAGGGAGAGTCACTTGTAATCTTGCTTTACCACTCAGGCAGTGTTCTGTCTGTACATGAGAACTGGGGCTTGAAACTAGGTTCTAGTATATTATAACATAAGCATTCAACTACATGCACCACTGTCCATCCCATTATGTGTTTTTTGAGAGAAGACTTAGCACCTTATTTTTTTAATATTTCAAAAAGACTGCACTAGGATAGCACCTCCACTCATTTTAATATTGTGTGTGTGTGTTTCTTCTCATGCTCATTCTATCATGTCAACATCCCCACTGCTTGACATAAATCAACCTTAGTTTTGGATATTATGATTTAAATACTCGTAAAATCTCACTAAGCAAACCTTGAGGCTCTGAGTGATGTAATGAATGGTGTCTTCCACCTCAAGATAATAAATGAATAGCTTCCCACACAGAAAATTCCTCATAGGATTTGGAAACATTGTCCCAGATTGTAAAATGAAGTAAAATATAGCTGCAGTTTAATCTAGACCTATTTCTGGAGATCTTGTAAATGTTAATAAAGTATAAATTTTACCTATGAAATATGTTCCATAATTTTCATACTGCTGGGGCAATGACGCACCCAGTTAAATGTACATAGTAAGTACTAAGGATCTGGGTTCAAGCCTCTGGTTACCCACTTGCAGAGAGGACACTTCACAAGTGGGGAAACAGGTCTTCAGGTGTCTATCTTTCTCTCTTCCACTCTATATCCCCCTTCAATCTCAATTTCTCTCTGTCCTATCCAATAAAATAGAAAAAAAAAAAAAAAAAAAACGGCCACCAGGAGAAGTGAATTCACAGTGCTAACACCAAAACCCAGTTATAACCCTGGAGGCAGAAATAAAATCATAATTTTTATACTGAGAGAGGCTTACTTTTACTCAAGTTCTCTGGGTCACTGGATGAGATAGATTTGTATGATTCTGTGGATGGTCTTCTTAATTGTTCTTCCACTTTGCAAATAATTTCATGTAGTTGTCATTGCCTATGTTTTCTGTTCTTGTTATGAGATCAAAGTTGTCATATTTTTAAAATATTTTTTGGTTCTGTTGATTTTGTATAGAGATAGAGAGATTAGAGAAGGAAGAGATACTCCATAACTCTGAAGTTTTCTTCAGTGTGGTGGGGGCCAGGCTCAACCCTAGGTCACACACATGGCAGAGTGGCCACTATCCAAATGAACCACTTTAACAGCCTGATAATGACTGATTTTTTAAAAAATTAAATTAAATTACATTTTATTTTATTTTTGCCTCCAGGGTTATTGCTGGGGCTCAGTGCCTGCACGATGAATCTGCTGTTCCTAGAGTTCTGGTGCTCAAATGGAGTGGCTCCAAGCAAGGGGGAAGCTTCCAACACTCCCTTATGGGTTCAGGAGACCATGTGAATCAGAAAGAGACATCGGGGAATATTCTGGTATGAACATTCATTTATTGGGAGAAGATTACAGGTCTTTATACTGAGTTAAACAAAGAACATTTTTCACATATGTCAGAAAATACAGGTTTCTTAAAGGTCAGCTTGCTCCTATGGTAGGGGGCTGGTATGACAAGAATTAATGAGATACATAAAGGTCAAAATGATTAGTCTCCATGATGCAGCAAGTTAATTATGTAAAGGTATTTGAGAGAAGCATAGGAGTTAAACCAATAAGGTAACACAGAGAAGAAGAAGAACAAAAATTGATGTAAATCACAGATATCAAAGGACACAAGGAAATAGAATATGGGGTCTTACTGCCTGGTGTTGGTGAGGAGTATGATAGGGTGTGTTCTCCTTTATGATCAAAAGGTGAAGTGGATGTGTGAAGTTTGAGTGAACTATAGAAGGCAGCTATTTGGCCTGCTGCTAGCAGGGGAACTAAGTGTGAGAGGCCTGTAGGCTTTCTGTGAGCTTGGGAGACTAACAAGGAGAAACTGAGTCTGGGAGACTTTTCCCTCTTGGCTCATCTCTAAGGAGAGAGGTTAACAAGTGGGTGTCTTTCCAGACCTCCATCCAAGCATGGGAGAGCTCCCCTAAGCTCTACCAAGCTTTCACATATTCCCACACTGGAGGCCATTTTTTTCCCTTTTGTTGTTTATCATTGTTGTTATTGTTGTTGTTGTTATTGTTGGATACGACATAGAGAAATTGAGAGAGGAGGGAAAAACAGAGAGGGGGAGAGAAAGATAGACATTTGCAGACCTGCTTCACGGATTGTGAAGCGACCTCCCCCAGGTGGGGAGCTCGGGGCTCAAACCCAAATCTTTATGCTGGTCCTTGAGTTTAGTGCCATTTGTGCTTAACCTGTTGCACTATCACCCAGCCCCCCATGACTGATTTCTGTTAGCTGTTATGGTATGACCTCTGAAAGCTATTGTTCAGAATTGGTTTGTGTCTTTTATTTTGCAAAAAATGACAATTCTCCAGTAAGTCTGGCTGGTCCAAGTTGGGGCTCATGTGACACAGCTATCTGTCTGGGCTGATTTCATTTTTTTTTTAATAGCATCCAGTAAGTGATTCCTGGGCCTCTGATTCTGGGGTACCTTTTCAAGAGCTTCTAAAACTCTCCATGATTTAGAACTAGGATTCACTTGACATACACACAAAACAATGACCTTGAGAAAATGCAGACACAGTTTTTCAAATGCAATGATTCTCACTGAGATTTTATCAAGCATGGGACAGTTTTTGTCAAATTGTGTGAACTGTTATCGTGTCACTGCTGCATGCAGAAATCAGTGAACTAAAGCATGGTGCCCTGTTGCTGTCTGAAGTTTCACTCGGAGCACTTAGATCCTATATGCCTCACTTCATCTATAAAATCATGCAGCCTGTGGAGTCAGGCGGTAGCTCAGTGGGTTAAGCACACGTGGCACAAATCGCAAGGACCAGTGAAAGGATCCCAGTTCAATCCTCTGGTTCCCCACCTGCAGGGGTGTCACTTCACAAGCAGTGAAGCAGGTCTGCAGGTGTCTCCCCCCCATCTCCCCCTCCTCCTCTCTCCATTTCTCTCTGTCCTATCCAACAACAATGACATCAATAACAACAATAAAAAACAACAATGGCAACAATAGGGAAAATAAATAAATATATAAAAAAGATTTAAAATGATGCAGCCTGAGCCATTCCTCAAGGTGTTATAAAGATTTGATTGAGGAATTCATAAAAATGATTTCATATCAGGCACCTAAGGTTAGCAAATAAATGTTTGTCTTAGTTAGCATGGTGATGATATTTATTCTTCAGACCCCTCAAAAAATCTTTTTTGTTACATGAGACTCCATTAAGTGTCATATTCCTTCTTTTTCTCCTTTTAGAACACTTTGAACATGAGGGGGTCGTCTCTGTGTGTCGTCTGGAATACATGGTCTATGAGTTATTGTACGGATGAACGTCTAAGCATGAATCTGAGGAGAATCATTTTCAATGGTTTATGCATTAATGAACAAACGGTTGGCTATTTGTTGAACAACTTCCTGATTTTGATTCTCTTGTCAAAGATACAGCCTTCTCAAACTAGAAATAATTTCAGACCGTCACTTTTTTTTTTCATATTAGAAAAGAAGCTGGCGTGGAATAAGACATCCACTTTATGTAATAAAAATGCTATTGTGCTCTAAAGAGTTACGCAGTCATTATGCCATTTGCTAAAAAGCACACTTTTATCGAAGATGCTGAGTAAAAAGAATACCACGGTAGAGCAGTGTAATCAAGCCAAATACTGCATTTGAGTTTTCTTACAGAGAACCTTGTGTAAGCTCGCTCCTTTGAACATTCATGTTCATCTCACTGTATTTGCAAGTCATAACTCCCAGCCCAAAGAATAATATGGAGGCTGGCAATGCACTCCTGTGTAGGGGTGTTGGATTCATTCTGCTGAGTGTAGTAGAGGTAACTTAGCAACTACCTAGCAGAGAAGCTCCAAGCTCCAGAATGCACCCACTTAACAGTCTGCATGTACAGCGATACTGACACTGCAGAGTCCAATCCACATTTACTGTATCCAGCCAGTTTCACCTCTGTTATCCAAGCATGCTGCTTAGAGAAAGCTGCAACGGGTTCCTGAAGTGCTTTAAGAAAGGATAACTCAGGGCCGGGTGGTGCTAGTGTACCCTGTTGAACACACACACACACACACACACACACACACACACACACACACACATTATTACCATTATTACCCAGGTCCAAGCCTCTGTTCCCCACTTGCAGGGTTGTGGAGGGGTTAACAAGAGGGGAAGCAGTGCTGCAGGTGTCTTTCTTTCTCCCTTTCTATCTCCCCTTTACCCCTCATTTTTTTCTCTGTTGCTATCCAGTAAAATAAAAATAAGTAAAATATTAAAAATGGATATTTTTTTTTTTTAGATTCATCTGATGAGTTGGAGGGACAGTCACAAGAAGATTGTTCTCATTTGTTTTTTTAACATTGCCACCAAGGTTATCACTGAAGATCAGTGTTAGCACTATGAATCCTCTGTTCCCAGAAGCCATTCTCTTCCTTTTTTTAAAAAAAAATTATTTAATAAGACAGAGAGAAATTGAGAGGGATGGGGTAGATAGACAAGGAGAGAAGATGAGAGAGAAAGAGAGAGGGAGAGGAAGAGGGAGAGGGAGAGGGAGAAGGAGAGGGAGAGGGAGAGGGAGAGGGAGAGGGAGAGGGAGAGGGAGAGGGAGAGGGAGAGGGAGAGGGAGAGGGACAGGGACAGGGAGAGGGAGAGGGACAGGGACAGGGAGAGGGAGAGGGACAGGGACAGGGAGAGGGAGAGGGACAGGGAGAGGGACAGGGAGAGGGAGAGGGAGAGAGAGACCTGCAGACCTGCTTCACCCTTCATGAAGTGCCCCTATGCAGGTGGGGAGCAAGGACTCAAACCCAGGTCCTTATGAGTGGTTCAAGTCTTTGTAGCATCTTTGTTCAGCCAGGTTCACCATTGCCCAGACCCTGGCTCTGGAATTTCTAAACACATTTTCACAGACATCCTATAGTCCCTGCTGATGATTTTTCTAAATGTGTATGTTTATCTGTATTTTCCCTAGAACACTACTCAGTTGCTGACCTTGGAACTTTAAGCTTCAGGCATAAAAGTCTCTTGCTTACCCTTTATGTTCTCTCCCTATCCTTTGCTCAAAACCTTCTTAAAAATTATTTATTTATTTGATAGGACAGAGATATTGGGAGGCAGAGATAGATACCTGCAGCCCTGATTCCCTTCCCCTTTCATGTATAGGTTTGAACCCAATTCCTGGTGAATTGTTGTTGTTATTATTATGATTATTATTACTACTACTACTTATATTGTAATCATCCTGTTCTTCCAAGTGGAGCAATGGAAATCGGAAACACATAAATACACCTCAGCCAGACTTCATAAGTCAGAGAAATGACTGTGATTTTGCCATGAATACTGACACAGGAGAATCTTTAGATCAACCTGTTGGTGAAAGAATTTTTTCTCCACAGGCATCCCGAAGAAAGATGACTATATTTCCTGGATTCTAGGTCCCTGGGTTTACTGAGCTTCCCAGTATGTCACCATCAAAATTAAGCACACAAGGTTGGGGGGGGGGTAGGCTTATATATTCTTATTGTCTGACTGGAGGTTTCCTCAGATGACACATTCCTCCTTTACACAGAATCAATAAAATATCTAGACTCTATGAATTTCTTAGAATATGAGATTATCAAGACAGACTCAATATAAACCATAGACTTGCAGAATTCACAGTCTAGAAAGGAAAGACATCCATTAAAGAAGGGAACATTTCCACTACTACGCCAGTGAGATAGAAAATGTGGTAATGAAAAAGAAAAAAAAAACAATAAAAAGAAATAAGAAATTTCAAGGATAGATTTAAATCTAAAGGTTGGGTACAGTAAGAAACTATAAAACCCTATAATATTCTAATCTTCTAAAACATGGTTAAATCTATAATGCAAATAAATAAGAAAGAGAGGGCATGGTGATGATTTTACGGAGAAAGTGAACAGATTGTTGCCTGAGTTCAAACACCAGAACTGAGTTGTGTGTTGGTCTCTCATAAAATAAATAGATAAATAACAAAAATAAAATAGAAAAATGCCCTGATAGACAACAAAGAGAAGTTTATTTTTAAATGTTGAAGGACCAGAAGCTATTTATATAGAGATTCTAAAAGCAGTCTGCCAATTTCTAGTAAATAGAAAACAGGAAGTCATATATTAGGACATGTTATATAGGTAGGTGATTTCCTCTGATTTCTCAGTTAGTTGCCTTTAAAAAGATCAAAAACCGGGGGCTTACATTCAAAAATACATATTTTCTCACAGCTCTAAGTACTGGACATTCCAGATCAGGATGCAGTGTGTGTGTGTGTGTGTGTGTGTGTGTGTGTGTGTGTTTGTGTGTGTTTTCATCCTGTTGTTTCTAAATATGTCTTGAGAGAAAATGAACGAGTGCACAGATCTCTGCTGTCTGCTCTGGGAATAACACTAATAAGTCAGAAACAAAAAGATGAGTATGGAATGATCTCACTCACAGACAGAACTACCATGAAGCTAAACTAACTTTTGTGAGCAAAGGACCTTGCTAATGTTTCCTGGAACCCTACTTCTCCAGGGTTCTACCCCACTAGGGAAAGATAGAAACAGACTGGGGGTGTGGATACACCTGTCAATACCCAGGTCCAGTGGAGAAACAATTACAGAAGCCAGACCTTCCACCTTCTGTACCCCATAGAGAACCTTGGCCCAGACTCCCAGAGGGATAAAGAATTGGAAAGCTTCCAATGGAGGGGAGAGGATATGACACTCTGGCGGTGAAAATTGTATGGAATTGTACACCTCTTATCCAATCTTATTGATGATTATTAAATCACTAATAAAAAAAAAGAAGTTGAAAACTAAGAAAGCACATAGCAGAACTTGGACTGGGTTTGGTGTATTGCACCAAAGTCAAAGACTCTGGGGTTGGGGAAGGGTTCAGGTCCGGAGAAGATATCAGAGAGGGCTTAGTGGAGATTGAACTGTAATGTGGAAAACTGAGAAATGTTACATATGTACAAACTACTGTGTTTTACCATTAACTAAACCATTAATCCCTGAAAAGAAAATCAATAAATACAATGAATAACTGCTTGTCGAGAAGGCTGTGAACTCAGTCATATTGAACTTGATGTGTCTGCAATTCAGCATGTTAGATACATGCGTTGATAATTTTGATAATTCAATGTGCAAGACTTGAAAGTAATTGTTGCAGTCATTAAATAATAATGTAAGGTAGTAGATAGGGCAAAACTTTAAAATACAAGCAGAGAAAGGCATCAAGCAATAACTAGAGAAACATCCACAGTGAAGATCCGGGAGTACAGAGTAAGAGCCTGTCAAATCACACAGAATAAGCAGGAAGGGGATTTTGCAGTGGTACAGAAACAAAAGAGGCTATTGTCAGAAGTATTTGGGTCTGAAAAGATGTAAAACTAGATGTAAAATAAGACAGACTTATGGAATTTGACAGCAAGACCGTGGATAATTATTTTTCAGGCGCAGTTTTATCATGGCAATTAATAGAAAGATTTGCAGGAGAGTGGCTGAAACATAAGTATAGAGGATGAGGAGGATGGTAGTTATGGTAATTAATAGTAGTGATGATGATAATTATGATTGCTGTTACTCAGAGGCAACCAACTAACAAAAAGAGAATAAAATGACCTCTTTATAAGGAGGCTATAAGTTTTTGTTTAGATGCTGAGGCAGCATGATTACAAACAAAGCAGTATAAGAACCAAGGTTTTGAGACTAGGATGATAAAGCAGATAGAGAAATGTGACTGGACCACAGAGACGGAGGAAAGAAATTCTGTTGCTGATAGGAAACAATGGCCGGTCATTGGCTTCTGCAAAACTCCACCGCCTCCCAGGCCTCTGGAGGCAAGGGTGGGGCGGACCACTGATGGTCCAGGGAGGTACCCGAGAAAAGAGAATGGGCAAGCAGAGGAAAGACACCACTACCCCTGGGAGTGCTTCAGAGAGACAACTCAATTTTACTGGGGTGAGACCAGATTTATATATGGCTTAGAAAAAGAAGAAAAAGGGGCAAACAGGTAGAGGACCCATAGAGGAAGGTCAGTCCAAATAAGAAATATTGGGGAGAGGCCCCTTGCTGGTATGCGGAGCAAGGTGACTAGTAAAGGAATTTATGGCCAGACTGGTCCTGGTGAGTGGGGCTCATCTTATCTCTGGCTGGGGGGGGGGGGGCTCTTTTATTGTGGGCCAGTGATCTGTTCAGCTTCCCATAAGCCAAGGAGGGAAGCACCTGCCGACCTCTTTGCAGAAGGAATCCGGGGTTCAAGCCCCCTCAAGGCCTGGGGTCCCCTAGCAACCACTCCCCACAGCTTACCGCTTAGTATGCACACTTTGCAATGTGCAGTGACCGGGCTTCAAACTCCTTGTTCCTACCTGTAGAGGTGAGGTGGTGATAATGACGGGGCTTCCAAAGTGATGGAGTAGTGAAGCAGGTCTCTCTCTCTCTCTCTCTCTCCCTCTCTCTCTCTCTCTCTCTCTCTCTCTCTCTCTTTCAAAAATGAATAGTTCCAGGAACAATGGAGTCATGTCGGCATTAAGCCCCAAGGAAGACCCTGGAAGAAATGAAAGAAAGAAAGAGGGACAGAAAGAAAGAGGGAAAAAGAGAGAGAAAGAGGGAAAGAAAGAGAGGAAGGGAGGTGGAAACCCATAAATCCATTTATCCATTTCTTTTAAAAAATTTTTAATTTATTATCTTTATTTTTATTGGATAGAGACAGCCAGGAATTGAGAAGAATGGAGCGACAGAGAGACAGACAGACAGACAGACACACACACACACACACACACAGATGTGCAGCACTGCTTCCTCACTTATGAAGTTATCTCTCTATAGGTGGGGAGCAGGGGGCTTGAACCCAGGTCCTTGTGCACTGTAACATGTATGTTCAACCAGGTGTGCCACCACCCGGCCCCCTTTATCCCTTTCTTGTCTCTTTCCGCCAAACTTCTCCCAGCTAGACTTACCTTAGGAATGTCTAGTCCTTTGGGTGTGCCCATAAACCTAAGCTCTAGTCATAAAAAGCGACATGTGATATTTCATGGCAAACACTTTAAGGATGTGAATGTGTCCCTCACTTTCTGCCCTCTGCTAGTTTGATACAGAAATCACTGCGACAAAAAGTGACTGTCCCATAGAAGGAGACAGGCTTCTTCATAGGCTTATCAAATCATTTAAAGGAAGCACACTTGTATTGCACTGTAGTCCGCATCCACACCTGACTTAACCCTTCAACTTGGGCCATGGTAACTGTGGTGGAAATGGAGGGTAGGGAGTGAAGAAGCTATAAATCACTGTAAATGTGTTAAGTGAGGATATGGAGGTGAGATAAATCCCATCTATCTCAATGCAGTAGGTGGGAAAAGTATAATGTCTCTGTGTACATGAACATCATAGAGGTTTCTATAAAATAAGATTCAGGGAGAGGCTTGTACAACTGAGCTGAACTTCCTGGCCAGTGCTGAGTAAACAGAACACAGTCCCCAAAAATCTATAGTTAGTTAATGTCTCAGGTTTATTGAGTAGAGGGTACTTGGTGGCAGTGGGGAGGAAGGTGGAAAAACATTTTTCAAAAGGATTATTGGCTAAGATATTAGTAAATGGTTAGGACACAAAGTCTGCATTCTTCGTTCTAATGCAGTGATATCACAGGGTTTGCTTACATCGAGGAGGCATATTCTGAGTTGCTTTCTTAAATTATGAATGTGTGGGTCTTCTCACAATTTTCATTGATAAACTAAACTGGAACACCTGAAAAGGAGGCGTTGTGTGATATCATTGGGAACTAATAACAAAAACCACAAAGAAGTGTGTTCCTTTCACGCATGGCATGTGACAGCCAGAACTGAAAATGACACAGGTTGTTCAGTGTGTGGATATTGATCAGTCATCAGTGGTACATGGACAGACATGTTGATAGCAAGGCTGAGAGGAATGTCAACATGTGGAGAGGCATTATTTAAAAATCTATAAACAGTGAACCTATCAAGCCTCAGTTTTTCACTATAATGGAATTCAAATAGAAGTTACCTAAAGTGCCCATGATGAAAGCTACTAGAATATTCTAATTTACAATCAATCACACAGATTCATAAAAAGAAACAAGCATCCACTATTTAAAAATCTGCTAGAATGATAGGATGGAAATCTGGCACTTACTTATTCAAAATTATGCAGTAAGTTTCATTGTCACACACCAGATAGCCTCATGTAGTGCCGTTTCTGTTAAAGCTTGCACATGCCAATTAGATGAGATACATACAGCACATTTTTAATGCCTCATATAAATACATAAATTATTCCTAAATGTGTTGAATTTCAGGTCCAAAGTTTAGTTAGGGAGAGTGGATGAATAGAAGCAATCAATTGTTTTCTTTTGACAAACAGATATATAGTCAAACAAGTGAGGGGTCTTGGTAGAACATTTGTTCATTTGCAAGATCTTATTGAGAGGGACTGGATTTAACATCTCTCATCACACTTTTCTATTTCTGGCAATATAAGAGTGCCGGGCTGCGCCATGGAGAAGAGAGAGAGGAGAAGAGAGAGAGGAGATCCGGAGTGAAGAGAGAACACAAATCTTTACTTGCGCTGGCACCTCAGAGTTGGGTGAGACAGAAGCAGGTTGGGCCACTTGGAGGTAGCGAAAATGGCCGCCTCATGCAGCAACCTTCCCTGCGTCTGAACACCCAAGTGAAGGGCCGGCAAGAGAGCGAGGTGCTGGAGAAGAAGGGCTTTTATGGGAGTAGCTCTCCCGAGAATGGGAAGGGGGAGGAGTAACCAACTCACTTCAACTATTGCGGGGAATTGACAATGCCCTGAGGGCACAACATGGCAGAACAGGGCTCCGAGAATGTCCCAACTCTAGCAGGAACTAACAACAGCCTGAGGGGACAACATGGCAGATGTGACTGCATCTGCACAATTTCCCAGCATAAGAGACTAAGCATTCTAATGTTCCTTCTATCTGAAAACAGCATCTAAAAAGTCATGGGAAAATATCTATATGGCATAGTGAATCTACACACAAGAAAGGAAAAACAAAGAATTCTTTCTCGTTTAAAAACATAACAGGTGGCAACCTAAAATGAGAAGTAAAGTTTTATAACTGGTTTGACCTGCAGAAATTTTTCAAAAAAAAATTGTTGTTTCAAATTAGTTTAGATAGTTTCTTAGAAGGCAAGAAACAGAAGATAAGCTCAAGTCTGGGAAAAGGAGTGAATAAGAAAGAAAGAAAGAAAGAAAGAAAGAAAGAAAGAAAGAAAGAAAGAAAGAAAGAAAGAAAGAAAGAAAGAAAGAAAGAGAGAGAGAGAAATAAAGAAAGGAAGGAAAGAGGAAAGAAAGGAAGAAAGAGAGAGAAAGAGTGGAAGGAAGAAAGGAAGGGAAGATACTCTCAATGGGCTGGAATCGTTAAAAGATGAAAATTATTCTCTTTCAAAAATTATAAATGGAAATAGGACAGGGGAGATGGATCGATGATCTGGGCTCATTTCAAGCACTGCATAAAAACAGAGGTCCATAGCTGGAGATAAAAAGCTATCAGGGGAGGGGATGTGATATGGCGATCTGGTGGTGGGAATTGTGTGGAGTGGTACCCCTCCTATCCTCTGGTTTTGTTAATGTCTCTTTTCTTAAATAAATAAATAAATAATAAAAACAAAAGCTATGGTCAGTGCAACAAGTAGAGTGCCACCTCTGCATGCTTCTCTTCAGACTGTGTTCAGAGAAGTCAGGCATGGAATGCCAACCCTCCACCCTCATCACTCGGGTGAGACCTTTCCTTTCATGGTATTCTCTAATTCCATTCCAGGAGGTTCACTTCCTAATAAAGTCCCAAAACCTAGATATAGACCAGGTCCCATAAGATAGAGCATATGTTCACATGTGTCCATAAATTAGGGCAAAATATATACCCGAAAGAAAAAACACACAATAGTCTGTAGTGAGTCAGTATCAAGTTCCTAATGAAATAGTATCCACTTAGACTTAGATACCCTCCTCACCTACTTCCTATTACAGTTCTCTCACTCACTCCAAAGCTAACCTTATAAAAGCAAGGACTGCAAAAGCTAAATAAGGGCAAGGGACTGGCATGCTTTAACGATGACTCTTTAGTCACTATCAGGCCATTCCATCAGCTGAGGCCCTAATCGGGGAGTCCTGAGATTCCCAAACAGACATGATGGGCCTAGACCTTGAATAAAAAGCTGTGGTTTAGAAAACATTGTGTTCCTACAGCTGTAGAGAGAATCACAGCTCTTATGTAAGTGTTGTGACCTTCTTCAGTTTGGGAGTGTCTTATGCTCCGACGGTAAGATCTGGCCACTGAAGGAGCTTCTGTAGAAAGAGACTTTAAGGACATTACCCAGTAGTCAAGGGGACGCAGTGTTCACAGTGGTCAGAAGAAGGATATCTGAGGGAACGTCAACCAGAGGAGGGTTCTGAAGTATGCCCCCCGCCTCCAAGTGTGCCCTGAATTCAGAGGACTTTGGGGAGTCACATAATTGTAAGGTAAGTGAGTGAGAAAGATCACCTCTCTCCTTAACACCAGTGTCTTCTGTAATGCTTGTAGGTGTGTAGGGGTGTGTGTGTGTGTGTGTGTGTGTGTGTGTGTAAAGGACTTGGGAAAGTGGCAGGAGCTTTGAATCTACCAAGAGGAGAATTATTTACTGCTTCCATGGAGCTGACCAGGTTTGTGAAAAGAACTTTGCAATACTGGTGGCTTTCTTTAATATATATATATATTTATTTATTTATTATTGGATAGAGATAGAGAGAAATTGAGAAGGGAAAGGGAGACAGAGAGGAAACAGACATAGAGACACCTGCAACACTGCTTCACCACTTTTGAAGCCTTTCCCCTACAGGTGGGATCTAAGAGCTTGAATCTGGGTCCTTGCTCAGTGTAAGGTGTTCGCTGAGTGAGATGCACGGCTACCTTGCCCCGATACTGGTGTTCTGAGCCTTATAGAGCGTGGGGACTTGTCATAAGTACATGAAATGTTGGCCCTTGAGGCCTGAAGTACTGGAGAACTTGGTTATCTGGAAGTGAGCAGTTCACGCATAGGCTTTACTCTTAACTTTATTCGGTTCCAGGAGTTTACCACGCAGTGTTGGGGTAAGGATAGCATTGCTGCTTATTTTCCAGATTTAATGAATATTAAGAAAACTATTGATTTAATTTTGAGTCATTAAACAAATGTCCAAGATGGCTATTAGATGATAAGTCTTGAAAATATGGGTTTAAATATCCATTTACTGTATAGAATGCCTTCCAGCTTTATGAAAATAAGGAGGCGGGGAGAATGCTTTGAAAATAATGGAAACTAAATAAAAATAATTCAGTTCCAACCACTTAACTGTCTAAATGTACAGCATGGCTTGGGGAGGAGGAGAGGAAATGGAGAAATTAAGGGCCATGGCGTCTCACTGAGGTATAGCAAATCCTATTAGTCCAGGTAATTTCCTTGGCTGGAAACAGGACAGGGCCCCTATTGTCTTGTCTGCTTTGGCTAAAATTTTTTATTTAACCCCCATGTTTGTTTCATTTGTAGGTAATTCTATTCCTGTTTCCACATATGTCCTGCTGGGCCTTTTTTTTTTTTTTTTTTTTTGTCCTTGGTTTTACTTTCTAGTAACTATGATGTTCACAGCAAACATTTTAAAATGCTTATAATCGTGTTTCAGTTATTTCCATCCTGCATAAGTTAGAGTTATTGTTGATTGTATCTCACTAAGCTCTCAAAAATGTATTCCTCCACTATTCAGAAGTATATTCCTTTGAAATTTGATTGCCTACAAAGCTTGACATTGGGGTTTATTCTCCTTGTGAAATAAGCCATTTAATCTGGAATGCATATACATCCCGCTGAATCTCGAAGGAAATAAAGTGATCTTTGGCTTGGGTTTAAATAGTACTCATTTCTTTTGGAGTAGTGGCTAGATAGATTTAAAGACCAACTTTAAACATTTATTATGAATGACACTTTGCACAGCCCATTAAAGTTATTTATATATGAACCATAATTATCTTGGAAGGTAGTCCTGGACAGAGAGAGCATTCTAGAACATCAATGAAAAAAGAGATATTTATTGAAGGGGGTTGGGTCCATGTCACCCAGTCTGTGAGGGTGCCAGTCCCTGTCACTGAGGAGTTGGCAAGAAGAGATGGTTTAGACAACCCATAGTGTGTGGTCCAGGAGGTGGTCCAGTGGATAAAGCATTAGACTCTCAAGCATGAGGTCCTGAGTTCAACCCCCAGAAGCACATGTACCAGAGTGATGTCTGGTTCTTTCTCTCTCTCCTCCTTTCTCATTAATAAAGAAAATATATTTTTAAAAATTTAAAGAAAAATCCATAGGTAAGATAAAGGATGCTCTGAACCACACTACCATCAAATGGTTAGAAACGTGTATTCCCCTCCTTTTTTGGGGATCCCCTGGGGTTGCAATTCCTTTATTATTACTATTATTATTATTATTATTAATTTTTCATATGTGGTTGCTCTTAAGAATCAAGGAGGAAAAACAAATGGAGGTGAGTGGGTAACTGCACTAGGCATGACCTATTGTGGTAAGATCAAGGACTTGAGGTCAGGACTGGGGACAGAGGGAAGGGGTTGTGTAGTCATGCAGTATACAACAGTGGAGGAAGGAATTAAGTAGAATCCCCATTTTTAAAAACTTGCCATAGTCCCACATCTAGTTAAATAAAGGATTGTCCCACTTACTTGAGTATTGTGTTTTGTTTTTGTTCCTATTAGGTTTGTTTCTTTTCCTTGATTTCTCTTCATTTGTTAGAAAAATAACAAATATCAGAATTTCTATTGACAGCTACCAGCAACCAGCCTTTCCTTGGAGACTCTTGCTGATAAAAGTGAAAAATTATCAACTGAGCAAAGTACCCCTCACAAAAAAAGACCAGCATGGGGCAGGGGTGGATAACAGAACTGGGCAGGTGTAGATAGCATAATGGTTATGCAAAGAGACTAGTGCCTGCAGCTCCAAAGTCCGTCCCAGGTTCAGTCCCCTAAGCCAGAGCTGAGCAGTGCACTGGTGTTTCTCTCTCTCTCTTTCTCTCTCTCTCTCCCTCTCTCTCTCTCTCTCTCGTTTCTCTCTCTCTGGTGTCTCTCTCTCCCTCTCTCTCTCTCTCTCTCCATTTCACTGAAAAATAAAATAAAATAAAATAAAATAAAATAAAATAAAATAAAATAAAATAAAATAAAGAACAGCATGCCTACATGTTTCAGAGGTTGAAAAAGAAACTATGAATCCATGCTGAATTGCTGTGAAAAGGTAAAAAGACATCTGGGTTAAGAAAGTTCTTGAGAGTATTGGAAGTTTTGAAAACATCACATTGTAAATTAGAAATGCATAAAATTCAATTTTAACTCATCAGGCAATAAGGGGCATGTTGAAAAGTATTAGTATACGAAGCGCAAGGACTGACGTAAGGATCCCGGTTCGAGCCCCCGACTCCCCACCTGCAGGGGAGTCATTTCACAGACAGTAAAGCAGGTCTGCAGGTGTTTATCTTTCTTGCCCCCTCTCTGCCTTCCTCTCCTCTCTCCATTTCTCTCTGTCCTATCCAACAAGGACAACATCAATCACAACAACAATAATAACTACAATAATAAAATAACAAGGGCAACAAAAGGGAATAAATAAATAAATAAATAAAATAAATATTAAAAAAGAAAAGTATTAGTATAAAAATCATCACATGTTATTGCACTGATAACATTGATTGATTGAGTCAAACCATGGTATAAAAATCTCCCCCTCTTTCAGTAGTCAAGATGGGGCAATATTTAGATGAAAAGAGAATCCTGCTGTGTGGAAAAGTCAAACTGTAAATCCAGGATCAATTCAAAGGCGATTTAGCTAGGTGACTGATTGGATATTGAAAGAATTGTTCTCTTTTATAACACCTATTACTTTTGAATTTCTCTTGTGTTTCTGGAGTTTTCATGAATATTCCACTTAATCTGTGGTTAATCTATAGATATTTGAGTGTGAGGGGTAGGATGGAGAAGGCACAGTTTTAAATTCTCTTCTTCTGGGAAATATATTTGTAAGCCAAGTTTAACTTGAAAAGAATCACAACTGAATTTCTACTTCATTTTTTACTTTAATTTTTTAAATTTTAATTTCTACTTCATTTTTCACTTTAATTTTTTGCTTTGGGAAAGAAAATGATGACGTGCTTAACTTTAAGTTTTGTGAGGTTGCTATTGCAAAATCACACAATGATCAGGATTAAGCACTCACTCATTTTTTTTTCCATCGGCAAATACCCCAGTCTTGAGTTTTAGCATACATTTATTTTCCATATTATGTTGTTTCATTTTTCTATGAGGAAAATAATCCACTTCATCTATGAACATGCTCTTTTGTTTTCATGTTAAGTATCTGTGGATTATTTGGAAAGGGGAAACTTAAATTTACATAGACTGAAAATAAGTAATAAAAGTTTGATGACTTTAAAGTCTCAGAGAATAAAGTATTGGTTAACAAGAGAAAAGAATAAAGCAAAGAGTCCCATAGTTTTACCCAAATAATCACAGGGAATGTTGTCATGCTACAAGTATTCTTCTGTCATAAAAATTTCCCTCTGACACAGAGGGCTACAACCATTTCATTTTCTGACTTATTAAGCTGTCTGAGGGTGAATTGAGAGTTTCAATTCCAGGTTTTGGTTATAATTACTAACTGCAAAAAATCCCTGTTGCCTTCCATTAAGTAGTTATAATATTTAATTGAGACTACAGGGTGTCTACACAGCACCTAGAACCAAGCATAATTATCCACACACAGAAAGGAACAGTGAGGGGACTTGGAACAATGAAACTGAGGATCTGAAAAAGTACATTTTTAATTTAAGTTTTGCCTTTAATCTTCTCAGTGATTAAATACACATCTCTACAGTTTTCTGCAAATGAATATATTTAGCTAAATAAATTAACCATAAAGTAGGGGAGAAAAAAATAAAACAGCTTTGCACTGCCACATAAATGAAGAAATCCAACCAGCTTTGTGAAGTTACACTCTCTCTGTCCTCAGACCTACATAAGACAGGAGAGCAAGTGACTGAGTTGGTAAGAATTCCCTTCTCAAACCTACAGAGAGCAAGGGCCATGGGAAAAAAAAAAAATTAGGTAGCCTTTGGCCCAGCTGGCTGTTCCTACAACTTCAAGGAAGGAAGGAAGGAAGGAAGGAAGGAAGGAAGGAAGGAAGGAAGGAAGGAAGGAAGGAAGGAAGGAAGGAAGGAAGGAAGGAAGGAAGGAAGGAAGATATGAATCCTAAAATATCACCTGCAATTAATTCCCTCCTGGGGCTTGGTGGGGAGGAATTTTGGTTCTGGGAATGAACCATGTGCCCCATGTTGCATGATAATGGAAATGGTGGTGCAGAGGACTCCTGAATTTACTGAAATAGAAATCAAATGATTCTCCTTGAAACTGAAGGGCCGCTGAATTCTTCTTATCACCTACAAATTCCCTTCACCTTGTATTTAAAAACACTTCTTATCTCACCTTGCCTAGAAGATATGAAGGGTGTGAAGACACTTTTACTTTAGTTATCATTTATCTTTATGACTAGCTTTCTTCTAAGTGCATTTTTCTCCTTATAGGGATGAGCTATTCTGTTATCTCTGCCAGGTTCCAATTGTCCCTGAAGTGTAAATCTAGTCTGGTCACCTTAGCAGAACCATTGATACCTCTGGTTTTAGGGAGAAGAAAGAAAGAAGAAAGAGAGAAAGAGAGAGAGAGAGACAGACAGAGAGAGAGAGAGAGATTTGAGACAGGAATTCAAGCCATCTGATCTGATCCACTCCATCCTGAGGAGTTGGTTTGCAAATTAAGAAGGTGTACAGCTAACCTTTCAGTCAGCCAACATTAAGAGTCTGCAGAAGACAGACCCAAAGACTAGGTACAAGTAACGTTCATCCTATAGTAGGTATTTTGAAATATTTTTAGCTGTAGATATTAACTATAATAGAGTTCACTTTTTTCTGTCATTTTTAACATAGAAGTGACTAACTTGCCAGATATGATGACTGGTGACAAGTGTTTAAGCTGGTATGTACCATAAAGGTGTTGTGCTTTTAAATGAGAATAGTGATATATTCAATAATTTATTATCTCCTAATAAAGTATTATTTCCATCATTAAATGTTAAACTTTATGAACATATTAAAGATATCAGTGAATTCAATTTTCATGTCCATCAAATGTTAAGTACACTTTTTTTTTGTGCCAGTATCTGACAAAAATAAATGAAAAAAAATAAAGCAAAAGAGAAAGAGAGAGGGAGAAAACTTTCATCCGTTCATAATTCAAAGCAGGAAGAAGGAAGATCTGTTCAGATGCAAAGAACACAGCTGAGGTTCCTAGTGGGACACCGCCATGCCCTTCCTGGGGTGCCCTTTGTCATGCTGTTTGGTCAGTTCCTTGAAAAGTGAGGGTGTAAGTGGATGCTTTCTTTCCCTTCTGGCTCTGCCATCAGACCTCCTTGCCTTTTCCATATTCTTGGACATCTATGTTGATCCTTATTTCTCACGTGACTTGTTTCAGATGTGTGGTTTCCTTGCTGCTATTATTAGTAGTGTGGTTGTTAACTTAGCATGACTTCACTGCTCCTGGGACAAATATATCATCAGCTCACACACACACACACACACACACACACACACGCACACAGACACACACACACGTGCACTAGAGAGAGATAGAGACCCCCCCACATGTGTGTATATATGTGTGTGTGTGTATTTGAGAGAGAGAGCGTGTGTGTGCATGTGTGTGTGTGAGAAAGAGATAGAGAGACCCCCCACACATGTGTGTGTGTGTGTGTATGTGTGTGTGTGTGTTTGAGAGAGAGAGAGAGAGTGTGTGTGTGTGTGTGTTTGAGAGAGAGAGAGAGAGTGTGTGTGTGTGTGTTTGAGAGAGAGAGAGAGAGAGTGTGTGTGTGTGTGTGTGTTTGAGAGTGTGTGTGTGTGTTTGAGACAGAGAGACAGAGACCCCACAGCCCAAAATCTTTTCTACTGGGTGTCAGAGAACCTCTCATGTGCTGTAAGGCTTAGAACCTGAGTCCTGAGGAGAGCTAGGTATTGCCCCACCCAGTGAGGCTCTTGGGCCTCTTAATGCTGTATTTTATGATGTGTGCCTAGTGCTTCATTCAGACATTTCTCAGTCATGTTTGACCAACCCCCAGAGCCAAGACTGCAGGGATTTGTGTACTGAGTTTATCTTCCAATTAAGGTAACTTTCAAAGAGGCATTTACTGCACTGAGAAAATTCCAAGACGGGTCCTGGCAGTGGCACATCTGGGTAAGCACACACAGTACAAATTCCAAGGGTCCCAGTTCAAGTTCCTTGCTCCCCACCTACAGGGAGGTCACCTCACAAGGGGCAAAGCAGGTCTGCATGTGTCTATCTTTCTCTCCTCCTCTCTATATTCCCCTCTTCTCTCAATTTCTCTCTGTCCTATCAAATAAAATAGAAAAAATAAATAAATAAAGGGCTGCCAGGAGCAGTGGATTCATAGTGCAGGCATTGAGCCCCCAGTGATAACCCTGGAGAGACATAGAGAGAGAGAGAGAGAGAGATTTCCAAAAGAGGGGTGTGTTTTTCTATTATGTTTAAAACACTTAACATGGGGTTTGAGCTCTAACTTTTCCACAGCAGAGCTCCCCAGCACACTTGTCTGCAGAGCTGAAATTTATAGCCCCTTGCATCACATTTTTCCTATTCCCTTATCCCCCAAGAGAGCACAGATGAACCTAAATGTACTCTGCTGAATGGAATGAAGTTATCCACAGGAGCTAGGTGAGCAGGGCTGCAAATGTCTGAACAGAGCATCAGGGAAATATTACGAAGGAGCCAAAAGGTAGATGGGGCCACATAGCGCATGCATGGTTCCCATGGCAAGAGCTCATCAATAGTAGTCAAGATAGCGGGGGAAACAAGTGGATTTTTACTTGTTAAGATATAAAAGAGGGGCCAATGGTACACCTGGTTAAGTGAACACACTACAGTGTGCAAGGATCCAAGTTCAAGCCCCTGGTCCCCACTTGCTGGGGCAAAGCTTCATGGCTGGTGAAGTAGGGCTTTAGGTGTCTTTTGGTCTCTCTCTCTCTGTTTTCCTTCCCCATTCAATTTCTCTCTGTTTTTATCTAATAATAAATAAATAGAAAATATTAAATGAAAATGATCTGTCAGGGAGCTGTGAATGTCTGCATGTGTGAGATCCCTGCCCCTCAAAACAACAATAATGCCCAGGTTATGTGATCACATATGTGCTTGAGACCACACATTAGCAGGTAAAAGGACGAGGGTTCAAGCCTCCAGTCCCCATCTGCAGAGGGCAAACTTCACGAACTATGAACTAGTGCTGCAGGCACCTCTTCCTGTCTCAATTTCTCTCTTCTATCTATAAAATCCTTAAATAAATATTTTGAAAACAACTACAATAATACATATTTTGTATTTGCAGTAGCCAGTACAACTGAAAAGATTTAACAAAAGATGGATTCTTATACTTATTCTACTCAATGTCTCTGCTCCTTAAGGCAAGTCGATAATGGACTGAGAAATCACAGGATTAAAATGAGACAAACTGAGGCTTCACCAAGTACAGAGGTGGTAAGAGTTAGATGTTAATCCCTGTTTGAATTTTATATCAGAGAAGCTTTCAGGTACAGTGACTGTGTGCTGGTTATGATCTTCACTACAGCAGGACATCTCACACTTGGTGACATGATGGTACAAGTGCCAGGAGGGATGTTCACACAGCACACTATTGAGGGTGACAGTTAGCAAGCCTGCAGAAGAAGTTTTACACCAGCAGGCAGAAAGGGACTTTGTCCCAGATCGATATCCTTGATGCTCAAAATTGTGGCATCTTTGGGTCAAAAACAGTCTGTCATCTGGGGGCTTTGTTGGAAATAGATTATCTCAGCCTCTCTCACACCAGACCTAATGCGTCAGACTTCATCTTAACCAAATTCCTCCTGTTCTTTAAACACACTGAGTTGTGAGAAAGATTTTGAGTCAGAAGTTCTCAAAACCTTCCTATCATCAGGAGATGGCAGGAGAATGAATTAGACACTTGGGTGGGGGTAACAGTGGAGATATTTTGTAACCTGGTGCCTGAATTTTCTCTGCAGATGTGTGTTGTTGTGTTTAGGGTATTTTAAAAGCAGTGTGTGTGTGTGTGTGTGTGTGTGTGTGTGTGTGTGCATGTGCGCGTGCAGGGGAGTCAATGAGTCCCAATGTTTGGCAACAAAGACTGTAGGCAAACCTGTGAGCTAGATCTTGTTTGGGATTTATAGATTTGGAAACTGAGGCAGAATCACAAAAAAGACTGAGGATATGCAATGTATAAGTGGGAGAGCTGGGCCTTAAAATTTAGCACACTCACACTCACACTCACACACACACACACACACACACTCTCACACACACATACTCTCTCACACACACACACACTCAAACACATACACACACACACACACACACACACACACACACACACACACACATTCTTTTGAAAAGTATGTCAGTAAAAATCACAGAGAAACTATGCCTAGCCAAAAAAAAAAAGGAAGAAATTTTATAGATCAACTATATTTTTTATTCATAATTGATCCAAATAAGTCTATCCCTATTGTTTACTTTTCTCATCCTGGTGACTATATTCAAAAAGTGTCCTTACACTCACATGGATGTATTCAATATTATATTATCCCTTGTTGTTCTATAAATGATCTCTGTAAGTTATGCAAGAGTCAGTGCTAAAGGTTTGAAGCCAGACTTTGAAAGACCATATTTTGTAGTTTAAGCTCATTTTGAAACTAATTTCTAGGTGTTTGATTTCACAGGTGAACCAAATTAGAGAGGTTAATGAGGAAAGGACCTCTGAGCTATAGCCATCTTTTGAACTTGAGTATTACTTTAAATGTATCCCGCTTTTTTATCTCAGCTGCTGAAGCATTTTCACATGTCAGCCACGGAGCTGGACTGCTGGCGCATGAACACTGCTTGGGTTAACCCAAGAGGAGAAAAAATACTGGGTCCTTTACACAGAAGAACCAGAATGGAATGCCTTTTGTCCTTATTTGTTTAATGAGTGGGAAAGGAAGACTGAAAGAGATTAGAACACTTGGTCATGTAAGGGAGCAAGTCCAGGGACAGATGCAGGTGAGTCTTGTATTCTATCACTCAACAGTCTCTCTAAACGATAGACTATTTGGAATTTTAAATTAATGAATTTAGGTCTCAGGCAGTGATGTACCTGGTTGATCACTGACACTACAGTGTGCAAAGACTCAAGTTCAAGCCTCTGGGTCCCAACCTACAGAGGGGAAGCATCAGCAGTGGTGAAACAGGGCTACAGGCGTCTATCTCCTCTGCTCTCAATTTCTCTACATCTCTATTGAATAATTAAAAGAAAAAAAAGAAAGAAAGAAGAAAGAAACAAATGTAATCTCATGGGGAAACAGCCAACTTTTTCAACCTTGCTGAATCTCCTCATATGCCAATAGTAGTCAAGGCAAATTGTGTCGACTGAGTTCAATTAAAATATGGAACACGACATATGAAGGTCTTGACATGCTTTCAGTAATGCTCATGGTTCCATAGCTATCAAATTACACATGGCTATCATGTTCTGATAGCAGGAAGCTATGATGTCAAGCTTTAACATTTGCTTAAAAGCCGTGGTGTTATAAATGTTCTTCCTGCTGCTGTTACTGGGAGGTCAAGATGAACTGTGAATACAAACCTAGATCTATCTGCTTATGCGGACTTTTGCTAGCATCCAAATTCCCTCTTATTCAAGCCTGTGTTTCCAGATCAAGGTGAGTGAGAGCAAATCAAAGCTAAAATCACTTAGTAGTGACTTGGGTTCTGGAAGCTGTGCTGAACACCAAGAAATATCATTGACTCAGTCAGAACTGAACACCAGCCTAGACGGAATTTTTGCTTAGGAAACATGTCAGATAGGGAAGAGAATCAATTAGAGACAGAGCAGGATGATAAAGACTGAGAAAAAAAAAAGAGAGAATTCTTGGGGACTGGCAAGTTTAAATTTTATAGGGTAGGTCAAGTGGATGTTTTAAGCTTTGGTTTAAGTAGAATGTTTTCTTTTCTTGGGAATTCCAGGGATTTTCCATATTGATTTATTTCATGAATGAGGATATTCAGAGCCCTGTTCTACCCTGGCATAGTTGATGGTGGGACTGGAATAGCCAGGGCATCATACAGTCAAATCCTATGCTATATATGCCAAGCCTCTTCCACAGTCACAGAGATCTGTCTTTAGTATTCAAGTTTTCAATGTGACTAGATGAGACCCAGCCCTTGGTCTGGGAGAAAGCACTACAACTAGATGTAGGTTGGTCCTTGCTGGTTACCACATCTATAGATCTTCCCAGCAGATACTAGACTGACTAGTGTGTCAGCCAACAGGAGGTCCCATCATCATAAAATGGACCAACACAGAGGGGAAGCTACATAAGCCATTGCATAATTTTATTTGAAAAAGTATTAAAGATCTGTAAGTCTAAAGACTTTACCTTTTTTTCTCCTGGCTGCCTCTCTTTCACGTATTCATTTATTTAGTCAGAAAATTTAAGAGAGGAAAGAGAGATAAAGGAGAGAGACAACTAGACCACTGCTTCACTGTTAGTGAATCTTTCCTTCTGCAGGTGGGGTCTGGGGACTTGAACCCAGGTATAGTGTGTTTTAATGTATGTATTCAAGCAACCCACCAGACCACCTCTACTCTTAATTCCTGGGAGAATTCATGGACGGTTTAACAAATGTAGTAATTGGTCAACACCTGATAAAGTTTTCAATTATTCCAAACTTCTGTTAATCCTTTATTAGGAAAGCTATACCAGTACATATGGATAATATATAATATATAAATATGGCTTGGTGCTTGTGTGAACCACTGTTCCTAGTGGGATATATATGTTTTGTTGTTATTGTTGTTGTCACTAGGATTTCAGCAGGGCTTCATGTCTGCAAGAAGCTAGTGGTTCCAGGGGCAAGCAGGGACACATCTGATACTGAAAAAGGACCCAGGCTTGACCGCCCCCCCCCGTCCCCACCTGCAGTGGGAAAATTTCACAAGTGGTAACATAAGTCTGCAGGTGTCTTCTGCCTCTCTCCCTATCTCTCCCTTCCCTTTCAATTTCTGTTTCTACTTACAAGGGAAAAAAAAATAAAGAAAACATATGTAGTAGTTCTAGCTTACACTTTTCTTTCCAGAAAGAAGGTGAGAGACAGAGTGGGAAAGAGAGACCCATGGAGTGAAGCAGAGCCACCAAGGTACTAATTCACCACCTAGGAAGCTTCTCCATCTGTATTAGCCTCACAGGTGGTAGCCAGCCGTGAACTGCAACCCTCTCTTTGCAGAGTGAAATGGGTGCTCTGTTAGCTGAGCTATCTCCCAGCACCCCCCCCAAGAACCTTTTCCTCTTTTCTTGCCTTGAAGCCCAGCCAGAGACAGACACAGAGAGAGAGAATCTAGCTGTGCTGCACCGGCTGCCCTGCCGTAGTGCCAGGGTTTCTGCTCTTGGTACTTGTGCACGCAATCAAGTGGGCACTCTGCCAGGTAAGCTCTAGCCCAGCCTCCTGTAATGTTCAATACTTGTTAAATATCTGGATGTTGGTGAGGAATCCACAATGACAGGAGTTCAGACAAGTCTTTGCATTTTCAAATGTAGAATAGATTATAAGATGTGTCGTTTACTTAAGATGTGATGAAAAAAATCAGGAGAGGGGAAAGAGAGAGAGAGAGAGGAGGTGAAGTTCCATCCAGCATGTGTGTTCAGGCATCGAACCTAGGACCTCACCTTCCCGTCCTGTGCTCTGCTGTCTGAGCCTCCTCCTGGCTTCTCTCTGGTGCTATTCTGTCTCTGAACGTCCCTTTCCATCTACAACTAGCTTCTGTTTCTGTCTTCTGCGCTATCTCCTGCATTCTGAGGCCTAAAGCCTTTTTCTTGTGCTTCATATGTGGGTACAGGAGGAAAGAAATCAAGAATTCATTAAAAAAATCACAAAGTGCATCTACTTATATTTTTAATTGGATTACTTATTTATAGCTTAGAGGCACATATGGCTGAATATAGTTTTGTTGTTGTTGTTGTTGTTGTTAACGTTATTTATTTTCCTAGAGCAGTCTTGCTGGTTTGCTTTCAAAGACCCCTTGGAGAGCTTCCCCAGAATTGAGCAAATACTGAATTACTCATAAATATTTGCCCTCATATTTTTTTTCCGTTAAAGCATCTACTGCAATAATATAATTAAGTATATTTGCCAAGGATTATATTCATCCAACCACTTAATTTACACTCCTTTTTACATGAAAACAGAATGGACGTTTTTATCACCTGACTTTCTTTTTCACCATACACTTGATTTAAAAATCAACCTTAGGTCACACACTAGACATAAGAAAACTTTGTGTGTGTGCATGTCCTTTCTTTTTCAGTCTGCCTTTTGCTTTCAATCCCCTTAAATAAAACAAGACCCAAGGCAAAACTCCAGCCTGGAAAACTTGAGAAGCTTGATTCGTTCCACCAGTTTCATGCAATTTAGATGTGGGTTCCTTGTTGGAGATGGTCTAGAATATAAACTTGGCCTTTAAAGAGATCACTTTGGAAAATCCACCTACCCAGGTTCAAATCAATGGTTTCCTTGCAGAAGGGACCCTGGGGCAAGAATTAGCAGGCATTATTCCATGGGTGCGTCTGCTACCAGTTTTCTCTGCTTCACTGCTTGTCAGTTGGCAAGAATCAATGGTTCTGTTTACACCATAGAGGAGCAGAAGGAGATGGGGGCAAACTCCACCCTCTCAGCCCCTCTAAATGTGGATTAAACATTTCACTGGGTCACCCCAGCATTTGCCCTGCCAGCACCACTTGGCTTGCAAGTACAAAGGATGACATTTAGCAAAGCTTTCATTTAAAATAGATGCAGGTGACAGCTCTGTTATTTTTGCACGTTCAGATGCACCCACAGCTGTTTTTATTTATCTCAGCTGTATATGCCGTATTTGTTGTAATTATTAGTCTCGGATGTAGTTAAAGATAAATATCTCCAATGCCCATTGAGGCTAAATTAAATTAAGGACATCACACTTTTCACCCTCACCCCTTTTGGCCTCTGTTTTCCTGTGGGAAATTGCAACGACTTGGAAGTTCGAGTCTCATTTCATCTCATCAGAAATGTTTTCCAGAGCAGCCCAAGATCGCGACTAGCTCAATTCTGGACTCCTGGAATCTTTTCTTTTCTACTGAACACAGAAAATAATAATGATAATAGTAATAAAAGTCAATCTGTACAGCGATGCTTGACTAACCACGGTTCAACTTGTTTTGATGGCAGATAATTCGAAACAGTATTAATGTCAGTATAAATGTTATTAAGCTTAATAACTGTGACCCGAGTCATTTCACCCCTCTCCTTTCTCCCTGCAGTTTTGGGGTGCAGACTTACTTTGGGGTTCTTATTTGTTTAAGTGTCTGTATTTCATCTGTGATGCATTCACTGTCTTTAAAATGCTACAAACAAGCAGAGCAATGGATTCACCACTGACAATTTAAAAGTAAACATGAACTGATTATGTGAGGGTCTGGAGAACTTGGAAGAGAGGACAGGAAGAAATATAAAAAGAGCTGGATGAAAGAATGTAATCACAGGATTTCTGAAAGGGAACCTGGCTTGGAAGAGAATGCAGAAGGAAGATGTGAAATTCTCCTTCTAAATCCACCTAAGTTTTCCTCTCAGGAACAGTAACAAATGTGTTTGCAGTCGTGGCCCTGAGTTGGCCTGCTTTCAGATGGAAAGAGAATATTTTCTTGTATGCATGTGCCTTTAACTTGAAACAAGTCCTGATATGCCACCTTCTAGGGGTGTTGGCTGAGCTAGTACTCAGAATTATGGTCTTTGCAACCATAGTAGCAACAGTGACTTTCACTTCTCTTGAGGTCTGAGTAAGTTCATGAATGATGAAACAACCCCGTTCAAAAAATTGCATAGCAACTGGTCTGACAATATTTGAGAAAATTATACAACTTCCTGAGAACAGGGGAGAGACAATGCTGGTTGCACCCTTATAAAATGAATAGCTACAAAGCAAATGGGTAATTAATGGTGGGGGTTTGCATGTTTCTGCCTGATAATGACCATGGAAAGAGAAGGAAGGTAGTGCAAAGTAAACTCAGGTAATGTTAGATTCATTTATTCTCATCCATATCCTATTTTAATAAAGCATTTTAAAAGGAATGGGTAACCCCATATATATATATATATGTATGTATATGTATATGTATATGTATATGTATATGTATATGTATATGTATATGTATATGTATATGTATATGTATATGTATATGTATATAAACTGCATATTGAAATATAACTATTGCCAACAGCAGGTCACTTATTTGTGCTAACAATACGTTCTTATTTTATTTTATTTTATTTTATTTTATTTTATTTTATTTAAAAAAGGAGACATTAACAAAATCATAGGATGGGGGGGGTATAACTCCACACAATTCCCGCCACCCCAATCTCTATATCCTGTCCCCTCTCCACTAGCTTTTCCCTTGTATCCATAAACCAGGGCAAATATATACCTGATAACAGTACGTTCTTTTTTTTTTTTTTTTTTTGGTATCTCATTACTGTCTTTATTTGCATTTTTCTGTTAATGAGTTTGAATATTTTTAATTTTTATCATTTTATTTTATTTTTTATTTATAAAAAGGAAACAGTGACATAAGAGGAGTAGAACTCCACATAATTCCCAGCACCAGAACTCTGTATCCCATCCCCTCCCCTGATAGCTTTCCTATTCTTTATCCCTCTGGGATTATGGACCCAAGGTCACTGTGGGATGCAGAAGGTGGAAGGTCTGTCTTGGTAATTGCTTCCCCACTGATCATGAGCATTGACAGGTCAATCCATACTCCCAGCCTGTCTCTCTCTTTCCCTAGTGAGGTGGGGCTCTGGGGAAGCAGGGCTCTAGGACATATTGGTGGGGTTGTCACTTTTGAGTATTTTTTCGTAAGTCTGTTGGCCATTTGGATATCTTACTTGGTAAATATTCTGCCCATATCCTCTCCTTATTTTTATTTTATGTTTTCATTGGGAAGTTAATAGTTTAAAGTATAGTTACCGGCACATGAGCATAATTTCTCATCTTGCCATGAAAAATACCTGCAAAGAACCTCTCATCTTCAATCTAGGTCCTTCTCCATCATCAAGGACCAGAATCTCACAGCCCTCCACCCCACCTCTCTCTTTCTTCCTTCCCCAGAGTCCTTTGCTTTGATGTACTATTACCAAACCAATCCATGTTTTACTTTGTTTCCCCTTTCTGTTCTTTTTATTTTTTTATTTATTTAAGAAAGGATTAATTAACAAAACCATAGGGTAGGAGGGGTACAACTCCACACAATTCCCACCACCCAATCTCCATATCGCACCCCCTCCCCTGTTAGCTTTCCCATTCTCTATCCCTCTGGGAGCATGGACCCCAGGGTCATTGTGGGTTGTAAAGGGTGGAAGGTCTGGCTTCTTTAATTGCTTCCCCGCTGAACATGGGCGTTGACTGGTCGGTCCATACTCCCAGTCTGCCTCTCTCTTTCCCTAGTAGGATGGGTCTCTGGGGAAGCGGAGCTCCAGGACACATTGGTGGGGTCTTCAGTCCAGGGAAGCCTGGCCGGCATCCTGATGACATATGGAACCTGGTGACTGAAAAGAGAGTTACCATACAAAGCCAAACAAATTGTTGAGCAATCATGGGCCCAAAGCTTGGAATAGTGGAGAGGAAGTGTTAGGGGGGTACTCACTGCAAACTCTAGTGTACTTCTGCTTTCAGGTATATATTTTGCAGTAGCTTACGGATGGATACGTGTGAACATGTGCTCTCTCTCTCAGAAACTGGTGTATATCTAGGTTTTGG
This sequence comes from Erinaceus europaeus, assembly GCF_950295315.1. Lineage (NCBI taxonomy): Eukaryota > Metazoa > Chordata > Mammalia > Eulipotyphla > Erinaceidae > Erinaceus > Erinaceus europaeus. Next base: position 134,706,847 of record NC_080166.1, on the reverse strand, counting down.
GACTTTGTTAGAAAGTGAACCACCTGAGATGGAATTAGAGTATACTATGAAAGGAAAGGTCTCACCCAAGTAATGAAGCTGAAGGGTTGTCATTCCGCACATGAAGTCTCTGGACACAGTCTGAAGTGAAGCATGTTGAGGTGGCAGTCCTTGTGTTGGTTAGGTTGTGATCGGCAGATGCAATATTATTTGATATGGATTCTGAGAGGCACAGTATGTTCTTTGGAGAAAGATAATTGGATTGATTTTTGTCTACCTCACAATGTAGTTTTCTGTCAACCACATTCCTCTCAAGAATATTTTTCCCCAGTCATCAAAAGGACCTCTTCTTAGAAGAAGGTTGAGGTTCTTTTTCTGCACACAGTAGTCTCTGCTTCTCTTACTAAGTGGTAGTGAACCATCATGTTGCATGGACTTAACAAAGGACATAAACTTTTGAGATTAACCCTTTGTGGGTGGTGGTGACAAACCCTTAGATACATGTATTATCATAAGCAGACCCAGGTTCAAGCCCCTGGTCCCCACTGGCATATGGAAAACTTAACAAGTATTGAAGCAGTATTGTAAGTCTCCTCTCTCTCTCTCTCTCTCTTTCTCTCTCTCTCTCTACCTCCCCTTCCATCTCTGTTTTTTTTGGTCTTTATAAAAAAAAATGGCTTTCAAGAGCCATGAATCCTTCAGGCACTGAGCCCCAGTATAACTTTGATGACAACAAAAACAAAGAGATGAATAAATGAGAGATGAGCCCTTGGAGGTGATGTATTTCTAGATGACAATCTGAGATTTGATGGGAGTCTGATCATTTGCTCAGCCACTAATTCATTGCCACCACCTCATTAGCCAAGAGTATAATGCTTAATTCCTTCATTCTTAAATGTTCAGGGTGGAGAGCATGACAGGTGATAATAGAGGTTCTTAGCTGCAAAACTTGTTGCGATATTTGAAGATATTAACACATTTTAATAATTCTTGAGAGTACCCCTGAAAAACACTCAACCCTTTAAATGGAAGCTTTTGAAATTAAATGAAAGCCAAAACAATGTAGTACTTTTAATCCAAATTACTAGTTTCATGACAAATTTTCAAGCAGGTACTAATATTTAATGCTAGTTTGAAATAAATATCATACGACTTAAACTAAATAAAAGATGAACAACGTAATAAACTTCTATTCAAATTATATCTATTTAGACATAATTAGTGAAAAGAAGTCAAGGTTTTGTTGCTGTGTCTTTCCATACCTTCTTCTTACTCCAAGCCCTGGGTCTAAATATTCATTGATTTTTGACTTGAGAAGAGATATCTATATTTCTTTTCTTTTTTTCTTTTCTACCTAAGGATATATCTCAGTGTATATTACCAAATCCATCCGTTTCTTACTGTTGAAGTGTCTAAAAATCTTCCGACTTTTGAAATAACCTATTACCTCCTGAGGAGCTGTTAGACTGTCTCTAATAAAGTAGTTTTTCACTGAATAACCTTCTTTAAGTTGATACCATTTATTGACAGAAAGTTTCCCTTTTGATCTGGGTGCTACAACTGATAGCATGGTTCTTTAATACATCATCCAGGTCTTTTTTCTGCCAAAATGAAGTGCTTAGCCACCAATTTATCTGACCACTTTCTTAATAGTGAAGATCACGACTGGACAGAGAACATTTTCTCTTCAAAGGGCAAGAGCTTCCAGACAGATACAAATGAGATAAAGAAAAGAAGACATATGTTACATCATGGAACAACAAAGAGGATACTTTATGAAAATGAACTCACAGGATAATAATTTGAATTTGACAAGGTGATAATTAAAATCCCAGATAGGTTTCTTCCACATCTGCATGCCTTTCAGTAAAGTTGGTTAGCATATTAACGACTGCTAGAGAATACTAAAAATATTCATGGCATGTAAAAGTGCAAATTATTATTCATTTCAATTTGTATAATAAGTGTAACAAAATGCAATGCATACAGTATGATTCAACATACCAAACTCTATTATAGACACTTCTAGGTCTCAGTCAAGGATCTTATATGACGATATTATGTTGGACTATTCAAGACATTGAAATATATGAGCTCCCACTTTTCTCCAGTGACTTTTCATTTTTAATGAGAAGCCTAACTCTCTAATTGGATGTATTTGAGTATGTACACATAAGTCTACACAGAGGCATATTAAATACATAGTACACACATCATCACTATCGGATCAAATTTTTTGAAAGTTTTGATCAATGCCCAAGGGAAGAG